>NC_092283.1:2126814-2234157 GCF_036320965.1 Panulirus ornatus
AGACGCTGGCGTCATCTGATAGGCTGCCTGGTACACCCATCAGTGACACATACTATGTGAAAGATTACGGAGCTCCAACCTTCATGACTCCACCCGGAACTCAGAATACACCCTAGCTTAATATGTCCTGTATGGTTTATCACTCTCCTTCCTCACGGTGGCCTTTTTTGGGCCTCACTGGCCCATTAAAGGTAAAGGGTCGACTTTTTAAAAAAAAGCTCGGTCAACTGTTTTGCAATGCGTTTTATGGGGGGAAAAGCCGGTGAAAAAAGGAGAACAAAGGGTAGGGTTGGGGTTTTGAAGTCCCCATTTTGACGTCATTGATAGGGGGGGTTGGAAACCCCTTACCGACCCCATTAAATCAGATAATTTGTGTTTTCATACATCGCTCTTCTCTTACGTCACCCAGGAGCTCAGAGTAGGAACCACTACCTTATTGATGTCCTGTTTTGTTCTTTTCTTCCTCTCACGTCGTCTTTCTTTTTCTTTCGCTGGCTCATTCATGCAAAATGTTTGAATCTTTAATAAGCTCGTCAACTGCTTGAAATGCGAATTTGTGCGGAAGAACGGTCCCAAAATAGAAACATAGTGGTAGGGTTCTGCGTTGAAGTATCCGGGATGAGCATCTGAAGTTGGGGCCGACATGACTACAATCATTGGACAGATGGTTTATAGGTACAAAAAATCCCGCCCATTCTCATGACGTCACTCGGCAACTCAAAGTAGCAACCCTACCTTATGTTGTGCTGTTTGATTCCTCTTCCGCTTCACGGTTGCCTTGTTTAGCCATACGCTAGATATGTAAAATGACGGCGTGCTTTATCCTGCTAAAAATCGACTCTGAGTCGGAAGATGTCGAAACAGGAGACAAAAGTCACTAGGGTGCTCTTTTTAAAAGTACCCGGCTGACGTCACGTAATAGGCGTGGCCTGTTTTATAACCAAAAATTTGGGGACACATACTATTTGGATTACAGAGCTCCACCCCCCATCACCCCCCACCCAGGAACTCAAGTAAACAACCCTAAACCTTAGATGTCCTGTTTGGTTTTCTCTTCTGCTCACGGTGGCCTTACTTTCCTTCTCGTGATCAATCATGTGAATGCTTTACTCTTTGATGGGGTCGGTCAAAAACTGAAATGCACCTGGGAAGAGAAAAACCAAAAAGGGAAAATCTAAGGGAGGGTTGGTACTCTAGCTTTTCCCCGGGGGGCGCCCTGAGAAAAAAGCGGGGCCTGAAAAACACAAATTACTGATCAAGGGTTGGTCGGTAAGTTCCAAACCCCACCTATCAATGACGTCCTTCCGGTAACTTCAACAGCACCACCCTACCTTAAGTTCTCCTGTTTGGGAACCGTCTTCGCACACAATCGCATTGACAACAATTGACTGAGTTTATTAAAGAGTCGGCCTTCACATGAATGTGCCAGTGAGGCCAAGAAAGGCCACCGCGAGCCTAAGAGAAACCAAATGACATCATAAGGTATGGTTTGTGTATTCTGAGTTCCCGGTGACGTCATGAAGGTTGGAGCTCCGTAATCCACATAGTATGGTATCCATGATTGGTATACCCAGATGGCCTTCCGCCTATAGGTGTCGTCAGCCATGTACTTTTAAAGGGACCCCCCCCCTAACTTTTGGGGTTCCCCCCTTTTTGGACCCTCTTCAGTTCAGAGTTTCCCTTTCAGCGGGGTAAAGCCCCCGTCATTTTCATAAACCCCGCAAAGGGTAACTAAAAAAGGGCCCCCGTGACCGGGAAAAAGGGAAAACCCAAAAAGCACAACATAAGGTAGGGTAGCCTACTGCTGAGTAGCCCGAGTTGATGTCATGAGAAGGCGGGGTATTGTATAAATTGACAAATTTATAAATGATTGGTCGGTTTAGCCCAAGAGCCCCTTAAACATAAGGGCGGGCATGCGGGTACTTCAATGGGACGAACCAGACCTTTTTTTCCCGTTTGGAGCTTTCTGCTCAGGGGTCGCCCTTTCAGCATTTCCCGATCTTTAAATTATTATTTTATTGTTATTATTATTCCCATAAGGGTCTTCTAGCCAGCGAGGCGAAAAAAGGCCTCCGGGGCGGAAGAGAAATAAAACAGCACAATAAAAATGGGGTTTTGCTTTCTGAGTGCCCGAGTGACGGTCATGAAAAGGGGGGGGTTTTTTGTACCTAAAGGCATTGACCAATGATTGGTCGTCCAAGCCCCACCTAAAAAACGACGTCACCCCGGCTACTTAAATAGAGCAACCCCCTTATGTCTCCTTTTTTTCCCGTCTTCCCCCAAAGGGTGCATTTACAGTTGCCGGCTTTTTAAAAAGAGTGAGTCAACTTCACATGAATGACAACGGGGCCAAAAAGAAAAGGCCACCTGAGCAAAAATAAAACAAACAGGACACATAAGAGGGTTGCTACCTGAGCTCCGGGTGACGTCATGAAAAGGGGGGGGCCTAAACCCCCACAAATCATTCTGATAAAATGATTGGTGGGTCAACCCAATCCCCACCTATCAGATGACGTCAGCCGCCTTTTTTAAACGCAGGAACCCCCCTTATGTTCTCCTTTTTGGAACGTCTTCCGCCCAGGGGCGCATTTCAGCATTGACCGAGCTTATTAAGATCAAATTCACATGAATGAGCAGCGAGGCCAAGAAAGGCCACCGTGGAGGGGAAAGGGAGAAACCAAACAGGACATCATAAGGGGGGGTTTGGGGGCTATTCTGACTCCCGGTGACGTCATTGGGTGGACTCTGTAATCCAAAGTGGTCTGCCCCAATGCCCGGTTATACCAGGCACCGTTATCAGTTAAACGTAAACCAGTACTTCAAACAGAAACCCCTATCTTTCAGCAGGATAAAGCCGCCCTCAATCACATAAGCCAGCGAATTCAAAAAGGGACACAGGGAACGAAGAGGAACCGAACAGCACAACATAAAGTAGGGGGTTTCCAAATCTGAGTACCCGATGAAATCATGAGAAAGGGGGGGGCTCTGAACCCCCAAATCATCTGACCCCGTGAGCGAAAGAGGAATCAAACACAGAAAAATGAGGGGGGGAGTTATGACCCACACCGCCCTCGCCAAAATTTTGTGCAAAAACTCCACCCGCTCAAAAGATGGCCACTATCCACCCCACCACCCGAACTCAGCACACACCCTCCCCACACCCACCCGCCCCCAATGAGTAGTATCAAAACCCCCAGGGAGGTTTTCCCCCACCTCTTTACCAAAACATCTCCCTAAACCCTTCACTGTGCACACCACCGCAACAAAAAACATATATCTCCACTCATCATCAAACACATTCAACAGACCTTTTAAAATATCACTCCATTCCTTCTCACATCAGGAAAGATGAAGAAAAGGCCACTTCCACTCAACCATTCTCTAGCTGTCATTGTAATGCAACCAAAAAACCACAACCCCTATCTGCAGCCAGGCCCCACAGACCCTTTCCCTGATTCAATCCATTGACAGCCCCGTTTTCCCCCGTTACCAAAGGGTTTTCCAAATTTTCTTCAGTCATAATATGATAAAAATGATAATGATAATTTTAATAAAGATAAAGATAATGAAATTTTCTTTTCTTTTTCAGGATGACTTTTTTCCCCTTGGGGGGGTAGTTCAAGAACAGATACAGAGCTAGCCTCAGAGCAAAATTTTCCCCTGGTTACCCGATACGTCCCTCCCTAAGCGGGGTTTTGTTTACAAACTATTGATCATGATTTGGGTTTTTCATGCCCCAAACGCCACTTTTTGACGTCATCCGGGTACTTGTACACAGCAAAACCCCACCTATGTTCTCCCGTTTGGACCCTCTCCCCCTCAGAGTCCCCTTTTTTACCATAAAATTTTGTATTCAAATGAGCCAGCGATGTTAAGAAAGACCTCCGGAGTGAAGGGAACCAAATAGCACAACAAAAGGGGAACTTTAGCTGCTTTGAGCAAACCGGTGACGTCAGAGAAGGGGGGGGCTTGAACCACAAAATATCCCCAAAAAAAGGGCCCGGGGTCATGCCCAGGCCCCCCCAAATCAGATGACGTCAGCCGGGTACTTCAAAGCAGAAAACCCTATCTATGTTCCCCTTTGTTTGACCGTAACCGCTCAGGTTGGGTTTCACCAGTTGTCCTGTTTTGTTGTTTTACTAAACAATTGTCATTTCGCAAAAGCCGGCGACCCCAAGAAAGGCCACCGCGAGCGAAGAGAACCAAACACACAACATAAGGTAGGGTTGCTTCTCTGATTACCGAATGCGTCATGATAAGGGGGGGGTTTTGTATATACAAAATATGGGGGATCAATGATTGGTCGGTCGTCCAAGCGCCACCTATATATGACATCACCCGGCACTTAAAACACCGAGGGAGGGCCCGGGGCCCTTTCCCACCCATTTGCCAAATTGTGGGAAAACCTTCGCCACTATCAGGGCCTAGGGGTCCACGAGAGGCAGGCACACCCGGCTCCTTTCCCCAGGATTTTGGCTACCAGGCACGTTTCTGAAAAAGGGCTCGGGGTTGACGGAATGGAGCTCCTCGCCAGGGCTGAGGCTGGGTGGCAGCTGGTCCCCATATTGCCGGACAGGGCCTTAACCAGCGGTTGCGGAGTTTTGTCCCATCTGGGACGGTCGAAGCGATCAAGGTCTCCGAGCAAAGCGTCGATAAACCGTGTTGAACGACTTGAATTAAACCTCCCCGGGAAACTGGGAGAGTGAGGTGCGGGATGGTGCGCCGTTTGAGGGGCGTGTCCCCCACAACGGAAGCAAACACGCGAATGGCCTCGGGGAAGCCCCGTCAGGTTTGTCGCAGTGGGGAAACCCCAGCGTAAATACCATTCCTCCCGGTTTTCCCCTGTCCCAGTCATTCCGGGGGTCCCCCAATCCCCATTCAATCGATTGCTTCCTTTGTGGCGAGACTGTCGTTATTTCGACGCTTTACTACTCGACCCCACAAGTCTCGGGGGGGCGAGGACGCCTAAATGAAGCCCTTTACCACTTTCGTCAGGGGTGACAGCCTCGCCGCAACCAGGGCAGTTGCGAGCACGATCACAGATGCTAAGCTCCGTAACTCGCCCCGACCCCCTGAATCTTGGTTTGGGGGTGGTTCAGGGCAGTCGGGGGGAAATCATGCGCGTACGCCGCGCGGAGGAGGCTCCTTTGCTTGGGAACCGCTTGAAAGGGGGCAATACCCAAAGTAAAAGAGACTCTATCGTGAAATAGAATTTTTTGGCTGGGGGACAGGTACTCAAAGGTGATTGGGAGGTACCGGCCCAAATTCGGTTGGGCCGGAACGCCTCAAAACCCTTTTGGAGGCTCCTTCTTCGACCATCTGAGCCGGACGAACGTGCCATTACCGACCCCTTTACTATTACTGAACAACTGGGAGAGTCATAACCGTAGACGAGGGGGCACACCCCCTCAAACCACCAGAACATCTGCTCCTGGGCCTGATGGAAAGTCCCACTCGGTTGCTGAAGTCCATTCCTCCGAGGTTCTGGCCAAAATTTTCAAACCCCCCTGGTTGCTACGCTTTCGTTTCCAAGCATTGAGGCTAACAAACGGTGCGAAACCTAAGGTCCCAACCCAACCGAACCCAAGGACTACAAGCTATACCTCTCCTGTGCCGTAGTCCGCCCGCCCCCATTAAAAACCCCCCAGCAGCTGCATCCGAGCCTGTCCATTTCGATGAAGCTCAAAAGGCTTCGTTTTCCCGTGACGTGATCCCCGAGAACTCCACATCTTGGATGCGTCGTCGGTTTTGCGCGGGAACAAAGCCCACGGTTTTGGGACCTTGCAACCTCGACATGGCCGAAGCATTCGATAGTGTAATCATAGCACTATCGAGCGGTCCATGTCGCGGAAGGGCATCCCTGCCCTTTTTCGTCAGGGACAACATTATTCGACGTAACGACCGAGCCTTCACTAGACTGAAAGGCAGCAACGGGATGTCGCATAAGATTAATATGACTCGTGGGGTCAAACGAGGTTGACCCATTATCACCGATTCTCTTCACCTTGTGGATTGACGAGGGAATCGCGAGGTGTGAAGGAGACCGTGTAGGGTTAATTTGGGATACAAAACAGTATCAGAGCACTGTCTTTATGCCCGATGATTTGATTCTGGTTGCGCAGACGTCCACTGGTTTTGCAGAAGGCAATGGACCGGATGGCTGCAGACCCTCGCGGGGGGGTGGGCTTCAGGTCAATCCAGGGAAGTGTCGTACCCTCAGCATTGGAGGTTCGACGGCAGCGCAAGATTTGGGTTTACGCAATAAAACAGGACGTTCCAATCTGGGGTAGCGCGGTCGGTTTCCAAATAAATGCTAGGACGAATACAAGTACCATGGGGATTCTCGTCGGGACCGGGGGGTCGGCGTAAGTTCATACGGAGCTCTGCTAGAAGAAGGGCTACGAAATATCACCAGATCCCCCTCTAAAACCTCAACAGCGGATTGCGTGTTGCTTGGAGCACTGACGCCCAAGCCATGCAATCGACTGGTGTTGGGGGAAGTATATAAGACTCAGTGTGCTATGGACAGGCCAAGTGCGAGTGGCGGTCCGCCGCTGGCTGCGCCTACCCATGACGTGCCTGTGCATTCTTCACTCGACAGCTGGAGATGTTGGGCTGGTATACTGACCAGGACCTTTGTTTCAACCGTCCGGCGTAAATAAACAAGCCGTTCGAAAAACTGCTCCCCCTCGACCGACCCAGTAATTCAGGCGGCTTGGTTTCACCCCACCCCCCCCCCCCCCGGGATCACTGCAGTGTGACAAGCCTGCAGCGCTGGTCTGACCCGCATGTATTGCCGGTCGACAAGGCATGAAGTAAGACCGAACGCCAGCACGTATGGAAGGGCTAACCTGGGTGACACCTCGAACGGTGGCGGCTCTAGCTCCATCTGCCACTGTGCCTCAGGTGAGTAGAATTGGTGAACACGTGGAAATCCGTACCTGTCCGGTGCGACTCCGTGAAGCCGTCCAAGTTGCGTATAGTGGCGCATTACCCCACCCCTGCCGGGGGCGTCCATAGCCGCCCGAGATCAAGCCCTCTGTATACCTGCCAAAGCCGGTACGCCTCGTAACAGATGGCGGGAAGGAAAAACGGCACGACAAAAACTTGACTTTTTTGACCGGGCGACTGAGACAAAGGGGTTTTTTCAGGTGCCCCCCTTTGGGCCCGGGAAACCCGGGCGCATTCCGATTGTGCGGGTCCTTTAGGAAGCCGTACATCGTGCTTCCAAGAGGCACAGAGTGCGGCCTACATAATCGACAAACCACCAGGTCTCTGGGGTTCACTCCCGCTTTCAGCTGCACATCAGTACAAGTGCAGCTACTAAGGTACCCCCGGAAGTCTTTACAAAGGCGTAACGGGAATACACCGGGAAAGACACCGTGCACGTAACATCTTCCACCGCAAAATGGCAGTGAATGGTGTCAGGAATAGCGCGAGTGCTCTCAGAGGGCTAGGCTGCATACCGGGGACCTTGAGTTGTGCAGTGTCAAAGCCCTAATCTGGTACACACACCTTCACAAGATATGTCCAAGAGCACAGGTCGCAATCGGGCCTGCCTTATACCCATTGGTGTCGGCCCCACGGCAGGCTAAAGGTCTCTCCCCTTTGTGGCTTGGGTGTGCGGGATTAGGCTGTCTCCCGTGGCCTCAATGGCAGGTACCATTTCCTGAGGTGGACGGGTTGTCGGGCGGGCGGCGGTGGACGCCTTGGGCAGGGTTGCCCATTGCTCCGTGCAACAGGACGCACTGGAAGGTAGCGGTGCTGGAAGGTTGCTTGAGTTCCAAGTCGGCAACTAAGTCGGGATCCATTTTATATCCGAAACATCATCGTAACTGCCATCTCCTAACTTATTTCTAACTATGCTAGATCTGCAATCTGAGTCTACAATCTTCCTCTTAATAGTATCCATACACGCCTCCCAACCTAACAACTTCTTTCACTATCACATGTAGTTAGGGATCGGTTGGCCGACCAAAACACCAACATAGCACAACAATATTAATAGAAACCCTTCCCCAAATTCCACAAAAAACCCGGCAATATTTTGGAAAAAAAAAAAGGTTGCTACTCGAGTTTTCCCAGTGACGTCATGGAAGGGGGGATTTTGTAACCCACAAACATCTGACCCAAGATTGGTCATGTCCAAAACCCCACCTATTAGATGCGTTTATTTTTCCCCCCCGGGTACTTCCCAAAGAAACCCCCCTTATGTTTCTCCTTTTTGGACCGTCCCTTTTACAAGACTCGCAAATTTTAGAGTTTTTACCAACTTTTTAAAGAGTCAACATTTACATGAATACCAGCGGGGGCCAAAAAAAGGCCACCGTGAGCGGAAGAGAAACCAAACAGGAACATCATAAGGTATGGTTGCTACTTTGCGGTTCCCGGTGACGTCATGTGGTGTGGAGCTGTGTAATTCCACAATGTATCTGTCCAATGATTGGTTTTTTACCCAGGGACCGCCTGTTTTTTGAAAATCAGCCAGGTACTTCAACGCAAATAAAAACCCTTTTTAGTTTTTTTTTTTGGGCCGGGCCCTTTCCCCTCAGAGCGCATTTCCAAACAGGATAAAAACCCTCCCTTTATTTACATAAGACAGCGAGTTCCAACAAGGCCACCGTGGGACTGAAGAGTAACCAAACAGCTACAACATAGGTAGGGTTGCTACTCTGAGGTACCCGAGTGACGTCCCATGAGAAGGGCGGGGCTCTGAACCCACAACATATCTGATCAATGAATTGTCGTATGTCCCAAGCCGCCACCTTATCAGAAAACCGCATCCTGGTAATTCAACACACCAATCCTATCCCCCTTATGTTCTGTTTGGACCGTCTCCGCTCAGAGTGTGCCCTTTTTTTTACCATAAAGTGTCGTCATTCAAATGGAGCCTGCGAGGGGTTAAGAAGGTCTTGAGCTACGGGTGTGTCATGAGATGGGCGGGGCTTCTGAACCCACAAAATATCTGCCCAAAAATTTGGTTGGTTCGATGCCCAGGCCCCCCCGCTCTCAGATTGGACCGTCATGGGTTACTTCATTAGCAGCAACCCTATCTTATGTCTCTGTTATTGACCGTCATCCGCTCAGGAAGTTGGGTTTCACAGTTGATCGTCATTTATGTTTTTCTTACCACAAAGAATTATCATTTCGCATGAGCCAGCGAGGCCAAGTAATAGCCTCCGTGAGCGAAGAGAAACCAAACAGAGACATCATAAGGTAGGTTGCTACTCTGAGCTCCCGGTGACGTCCATGAGGGTGAAGCTCTGTAACCACCAAAGTATCTGTCCAATGATTAGTTATACCAAGTCCCCCGTCTATCAATGACGACAGCCCGAAAACTCCACAGCAAGTAACGCCAATCTTATGTTTTCTTTTTTGACCGTCGCCGCACAAGGTCGCATTCATCAGGATAAAGCCGTCGTCCATTTCAGATAAGCCAGCGAGCCACACAAGGCCCCGTGATAGTGGAAGAGGAACCAAACAGCAGAACATACATGTGGCTTACGGAGCTCCACCCACGACGTCACCCGGGAACGTCAGAATACAACCCTACCTTATGATGTCCGTTGGTTACTCTTAGGCTCACGGAGGTGCCGTTTCATGGCCTCACAGGCCCATATCATGTGAATGCGACTCTTTAATAAGCTCGGTCAACTGCTGCAATCGATTGTGGCGAAAAGACGGTGCAAAAAGAGAACACAAGCTAGGGTTTTGTGTGTTAAGTACCCGAAGACTCATCTGATAGTGGGGTTTCGAACTATACCGACCAACCAGTGATCAGATAATTTGTGTTTTAGAGCCCCGCTCATCTCATGAAGTCATCCGTGAGCTCAGAGTAGAAACCCTACCTTAATGGGATTCCTGTTTGTTTCCTTCCCCTCACGGATTCGTCTCTTGCCTCGCTGGCTCATTCAAGTAGCATATGTTACTCTTTAATAAGCTCGGTCAACTCTGAATATGCGAATTTATGGAGGAAGACGGTCCAAATAGGAGAACATAATGTAGGGTTCTGCGTTGAAGTATCAATGAACTCGTCCTGATGGGAGGGGGGGCTTGGACATGACCAATCGATTGGTTAGATGGTGATATAGGTACAAAATTCCCGCCCTTCTCATAACGTCACTCGGCAACTCAATTAGGAACCCTACCTTATGGTTGTGCTGCATTGGTTCCTCTTCCCGTCACGTGGCCTTGTTTATTAGCTCGCTGATTATTGTAAATGATGGCGGCTTTATCCTAGCTGAAATGCAACCTCTGAGTGAAAACGTTAAACCTGAGAACATAGATAAGGGGTTGCTGCGTTGAAGTTGGTCAGGCTGACGTCATCGATATTGGGGGTTTCGGATTGACCGACCAATCATTGATCAGATAATTGTAGGTTCAGAGACCCCGCCTTTCTCATGAACATCATCCAGAATCTTCGATAGCATCCCTGCCTAAATTGCTGTTTGGTTTCCTTTCCGCTCCACGGTGGCCTTTATTGGCCCTCGTTGGCTCGCTCAAATATTTGGAATGTCGACTTTCTTAATAAGCTCGGCAACTACAGTAATGCGACTAAGGGCGGAAGACGGTCTAAAAAAGAAACATAAGCTAGGGTTGGTGTGTTGAAGTTATTCGGCTGACGTCATCTGATTAGTGGGGTTTGGAACCTTACGGACCAATCATTGATCATATAATTTTAATGTGCTCAAAGCCCAGCTCATCTCATGACGTCACCCGGGAGCTTCAGAGAGCAACCCACAGTTATGAGATCCTTTTTGGTTTTCTCTCCCCCTTACGTCGCCTTTCCTTGGCCTCGCTGGCTCATTCATGTGAATGTTGACTTTAATAAGCTCGGTCAACTGCTGAAAGCGACTTCGTGGGCGGAAGACGGTCCAAATAGAACATAAGGTAGGGTTTTGTTGCGTTAAGTAGGACCGGATGACGTATCGATAGGTGGGAATGGAATTGACCTGAACCATTCATTATCAAGATAATTTTAATGGTTCCGAACCCACCTTTCTCATGACGTCACCCGGGTATCCTCAATAGCAACCCTACCTATGTGTGCTGATTGATTCCTCTTCGCTCACGGTAGCCTTGTTTCCTAGCCTGGATTATGTGAAATGAAGGCGCCTTTATCCTGCTGAAATCGACTGCTGACGGAAGACAGGTCCCCAAACTGGAAACATAAGATAGTTTTTTTTTCTGCGTTGAACTAGCTGGCTGACGTCCATCTGCATAGGCGGGGCCCTGGGTATAACCAATCATTGGACACATTCTATGTGGAATAGCAGAGCCTCCACCCCTCATGACGTCATCCTTAAACGCAGAGTCGCAACCCTACCTTATGAGTCCTGTATTGGGTTTCTCTTCCGCTCACGGTGGCCTTAATTGTCCCTATTGGCACACTCACGGGATGTTGACTCGTTGATAAGCACGGTCAACGTGGTGAAATGCGACTCAGGGCCAGAAGACGGTCCAAACAGAGAACACAAGATAGGGTTGCTGCGTTGAAGTACTAGATAGGAATGGTAGAGTGTATGAAGATAAAGGCAATGGCAAAGACCTAATAATTATCATGGCTTGATGAAAATAGTGTAGTGATGATACCAGATAGGAAAGGTAGAGTGTAGAGAAGATAAAGGCTGGCAAAGACCTGAAGATTATCATGCGATTGATGAAAATAGTGTAGTGATTATACTAGATAGGTAATTGGTAGAGTGTAGTGAAGATAAAGGCGTGGCAAAGACCTGAAGAATAACATGCATTGATGAAAATAGTGTAGTGATGATACTATATAGAAATGGTAGATGTAGTGAAGATAATGGCGTGGCAAAGACATGAAGAATTATCATGCATTGATGAAAATAGTGGTAGTGATGATACGAGATAGGAATGGTAGATTGTAGTGAAGATAATGGCGTGGCAAAGACATGAAGAATTAACATGCATTGATGAAAATAGTGTAAGTGATGATACTAGATAGGAATGGTAGAGTGTAGTGAAGATAAGGGCTGGCTTGTGAGGCACATAAATCTTCTGATCAATGATAGGTCGGGTAAGTTCCAATCCACCTATCAGATGACTCATCCCAATACTTCAACACACCACCCTACTTTTATTCTCCTTTTTGACCGTCCTTCCGTCCATAGTTCGCATTGCAGAAGTTGATTAGCTTAATAAAGAGTCGACATTCACATGTATGAGCGAGCCAACGAGGCCAAGAAAGGCCACCTGAGCGGAAGAGAAACCAAACAGCACATCATAAGGCAGGGTTGCTTCTCTAGCTCCCGGATGATACAATGAGAAGGGATGGCTCTGAACCCACAAATTATAATGATCAATGACCCCCCCCTTCAGAAAACGTCACCGGAAATTCAACCAAAACCAACCTTTTTTTTCTTTTGGCCGTCTTCCGTCAGAGTCCCCTTTTTTTTTACAATAAATTCGCATTCAAATGACCGCGAGGTTAAGAAAGTTACTACCGGGTTAAATCAGAGGGGGGGCTCTGAACCACAAAATATTGCCAAGATTGGGTTTAAACCAAGGCCCCGCTATCAATGACGCAGCCGGGGACTCCAGCAGAAACCCCCAAAATTTTTTTTTCCTTTTGGACCGTCTCCCCCCTCAGAGTCGCATTTTAAAATAAAAAACCCTCCTCATATCACATAAGCCACGAATTCAAACAAGAAAACATGAAGGAAGAGGAAACCAACAGCACAAATAATGTAGGGTTGCCACTTTTTGACTACCCCAATGAAGTCATGAAAGGGCGGGGCTCTGAACCCACAAAATTTTCTGACCCGTGAGCGAAAGAGAATCAAACAGCAAACAGAGGGGGGAGTTAGACCCACACCGCCGTCGCCAAACCCCTGTGCTACACACCACCACTGCAAGAGGCCTCTACCACCCCACCACCTGAATCTCACCACAACAAACCCTGCCCCCAAAAAAAAACACCCCAACCCGGCCGCCCCAAGAGAGTAAAAAAAAACCCCAAAAGACACTTCAACCCCCCATTTTACCCCCAAATCATTTTTCTCCCTAACCACTCACTTTGCAACCACCTCGACCAAACACCCATATTGCCATCTATCACAAAACATTCAACAGCCCCTTAAAATACCACTCCACCCTTCCACTCGGGAACGATGAAGAAAGGCCCTTCCACTCACACCATTCTCTATGTCATATTAATGCACCAAAACCACGCCCCCTATCTGCACCAGGCCCCAAAACCCTTTTCCATGGTTCAATCCTTACAGCACTTTGACCCCAGTATACCAAGTTTCCAATTTACTTCATCATAAAAAGATAATAAGATAATGAGATTATAAAATGATAATGAAATTTTTTCTTTTCATACTGGTTGCCTTTTCCCCAAAATTCCTCGAGTGCCCGAAAAACTTATTATAAGGGGGGGTTTTGTATATACAACTATCTGATCAATGATTGGTCGGTCATGTCCAAGCGCCACCTATCATATGACATCATCCGGCTACGTCAACAGCCATGAGGGAGCGGCCGACTACCGTTCACCCATTTGCCCACGTTGTCGGAAGACCTTCGCCAGCTTTCGGGGCCGTAAGGTCCACGAGAGGCAGGCACATGTCGGCTCCTTTCACCAGGATCTGGCTACCAGGCACGTTCTGTCCAAGGCTCGGTGATCTGACGGGGAGATGGAGCTCCTCGCCAGGGCTGAGGCCGGGATGGCAGCTGGTCCCTCACTAGTTGCCGGGCAGGGCCTGAACCAGCGGTTGCGGGAGATTGTTCCTTTTAGGACGGTCGAAACGATCAAAGGTCTCCGACGCAAAGCGTCGTATAAGACCAGGGTTCAGGAACTGACCTTGAACTTAAACCTCCTCCAGGAAACTGGTGAGAGTGAGGTGCTGGATGGTGCGCCGATTGAGAGGCGTGTCCCAGCCACAACGCGAAGCAACACGCGGAATGACGCCCCGGGGGAAGCACCACGTACAGGGATGTACGCGAGTGCGGAACCCAGCGGTGAGATAACCATTCCTCCCACGGTTTGATCTGTCCCAGTCATTCAGCGGGTCCCCCAATCCCCATCTCAATCGATTGCTTCCTTTGTGGCGGAGACTGTCGCTTATTTCGACGCATTACTACTCGACCCCACAAGTACATCGTTGGGCGAGGACGTCCTAAATGAAGCCCTTGACCACTTGCGTCAGGGTGACAGCCTCGCCGCAACCAGGGCAGTTGCAGAGCACGCATCACAGATGCTAAGCTCCTGCAACTCGCACCAAGACCGCCCGAATCGTGGTGGAGGTGGTTCAAGGCAGTCGGCGAACTCAGGCCGCTTACGCCGCGCGGAGGAGGCTCCTTTGCTTGGGAACCGGCTTAGAAGGGAGCAATACCGCAAAGTACAGAGACTCTATCGTGAAAATAGATCTTTGGCTGCTGGACAGGTACTCAAAGGTGACTGGGAGGTACCGCCAACTTCGGTTGGGCCGGAACGCCTCAATCCCTTTTGGGAGGCTCTCTTCTCTCGACCATCTGAGCCGGACGAACGTGCCATTACCGACTTTGACTTAACACGTGAACAACTGGCAGAGATAATAATCGTAGACGAGGTAGCACACCACCTCAAAGCCACCAGAACATCTGCTCCTGGACCTGATGGAATGTCGACTTGGTTGCTGAAGTCCATTCCTCCGAGGGTTCTAGCCAAAATGTTCAACCTCTGGTTAGCTACGTCTGTGATGCCAGAGCCATTGAAGGCTAACATAACGGTGCTGATACCTAAGGTCGCCAACCCAACCGAACCCAAGGACTACAGGCCTATCACCATCTCCTGTGCCGTAGTCCGTCTGCTCCATAAGATCTTCAGCAGCCGCATCTCGAGCCTCGTCCATATCGATGAAGCTCAAAAGGCATTCGTTCCAGTGGACGGATGCCTCGAGAACCTCACGATCTTGGATGTGATCGTCGGTCGTGCGAGGGCACACGCCCAAGGTGTGCACCTGGCATTCCTCGACATGGCCAAAGCATTCGATAGTGTTAATCATAGCACTATCGAGCGGGCCATGTCGCGGAAGGGCATCCCTGCCCTCGTCAGGACATACATTATGTCGACGTACGACCTAGCCTTCACTAACATTGAAGGCAGCGACGGGATGTCGGAGAAGATTAATATGACTCGTGGGGTCAAACAGGGTGACCCATTATCACCGATTCTCTTCAACCTTGTGATTGACGAGGGAATCGCGTGGGTGAAGGAGACCGGTGTAGGGGTTAAGTTGGGAGACAAAACCGTATCAGCATTGGCTTTTGCCGATGATTTGGTTCTGGTTGCGCAGACGTCCACTGGCTTGCAGAAGGCAATGGGCGTGATGGCTGCGACCCTCGCAGGGGGTGGGCTTCAGGTCAACCCAGGGAAGTGTCGTACCCTCAGCATGGAGGTCGACGGCAAGCGCAAGAATTGGTACGTCAATAAGAACAGGACGTTCCAAGTCTTGGGTAGCGCTGTCGGTTCCATGAGCGCTGAGGACGAGTATAAGTACCTCTGAATTCTCGTCGGGACCGGGGGTCGGCGTAAGTCATACGGGGCTCTGCTAGAAGAGGGGCTACGAAACATCACCAGAGCCCCTCTAAAACCTCAACAGCGGATTGCGTTGCTTGTGGAGCATCTGATGCCCAAACTCATGCATCGACTGGTGTTGGGGGAATCATATAAGACTCAGTTAGCACGCATGACAGGCAAGTGCGAGTGGCGGTTCGCCGCTGGCTGCACCTAGCCCATGACGTGCCCTGTGCATTCTTCCACTCGACAGCTGGAGATGGTGGGCTGGGTATACCAGACTTTGTTTCAACCGTCCGGCTAAATAAACAAGCGCGGTTCGGAAAACTGCTCACCTCGACCGACCCAATGATTCAGGCGGCTGTCCGGGAGCCTGCAATGTTGAGCAAGCTGCAGCGCTGGTCCGGACCCGCATGTATTGCCGGTCAACAGGCGGGGAGTAAGACCGAACGCCAGCACGTATGGAGGGCTAACCTGGTCAGCACCGTCGACGGTGCGGCTCTTGCTCCATCTGCCACTGTGCCTCAGGTGAGTAGTTGGGTAAATGGCGGGAACCGTTTCCTGTCCGGTGCCGACTATGTGAAGGCCGTCCAAGTGCGGATAGGCGCATTACCCACCCCTGCCAGGGCGTCCAGAGGCCGGCCCGAGATCAACGGCCTCTGTGATACCTGCCAGAAGCCGGGTACGCCTCGTACACATGGCGGGAAGGTAAAACGGCACGACAACATCTGTGCCTATTTGGCCGGGCGACTGAGACAAAGAGGTTTTCAGGTGTCCTGCGAGCCGCGCATTCCGATTGTGGGGTCCTTTAGGAAGCCTGACATCGTGGCTTCCAAAGGTACAGAGACCTACATAATTGACACCCAGGTCTCTGGGATTCACTTCCCGCTTTCAGCTGCACATCAGTACAAGTGCAGCTACTACGGTACCCCGGAAGTCTTACAAGGCGTACGGGAATACACCGGGAAAGACACCATGCACGTGTCTTCGGCCACCCTGAGTTGGCGAGGTGCATGGTGTCAGGAAAGCGTGAGTGCTCTCACCGGGTGAGTGCTCTCATACCGGGACCTTGAGGTGTGCAGTGTCAAAGCCCTAACCTGGACCCACTCCCTTCACAGGATGTGGTCCAAGAGCACAGGCTAATAGTCAGAGTCTGCCTCGAACATCTGGTGTCGGCCCACTGGGCAGGCGTAAGGTCATCTCCCCTTTGTCGGCTTAGGGTGTGCGGGATTAGGCTGTTCTCCCGTGGCCCCCACAGGCAGGTACCAGTTCCTGAGGGCGGGTTGTCGGGCGGGCGGTGGACGCCTTGGCAGGGCTGCCCATTGCTCCCGCGCGACGGCCGCACTGGAAGGTGAGCGGTGCTGGAAGGTCGCTGTGCCTAAGTCGGCAACCTAAGTCGCCGGACCCAACAGAGTCCGAAACATCATCTAACTGCCACCTTAAAACTTATCTCGAACTGTGCTATCAGCATTCTAGCCTATAGTCTTCCCCTTACAGTATCCATACACTCTTTCCAATTAACAACTTCCTTCACTATCAATACGTAGCTTAGCCGACAGTTAAGACCTTCGCACAGTATATATATCTTCCCCCATTGCACATTACTAACTGGCAATAGTGGAAAAAAGATGAATAAGGTAGGGTTGCTACTCTGAGCTACCCGGGTGACGTCATGAGAAGGGCGGGGTTCTGAACCCACAAATTATCTGATCAATGATTGGTCGGTAAGTCCCAAGCCCCACCTATCAGAAAACGTCATCCAGGTACTTCAACACACCAAAACTATCTTATGTTTTGTCTGGACCGTCTTCTGCTCAGAGTCGCATTTCAGCATTTGCCCGAGCTTTTTTTATTATCATAATTGCCATAAGGAGTCTTCTAGCCAGCGAGGCCTAGAAAGGCCTCCGTGAGAGGAAGAGGAACCAAACAGCACAACATAAGGTAAGGTTGCTTCTCTGAGTTACCCGAATGACGTCATGATAAGGGCGGGGTTTTGTATATACAAACTATCTGATCAATGATTGGTCGGTCATGTCCAAGCGCCACATATCATATGACGTCATCCGGGCACTTCAACGCAGCAACCCTACCTTATGTTCTCCTGTTTGGACCGTCTTCCGCTCAGAGTGCCCTTTCTTTTCCCAAAGTGTCGTCATTCAAATGAGCCAGCGAGGCTAGTAAAGGCTGAGCTACCAGGTGACGACATGAGAAGGGCGGGGCTCTGAACCCACAAAATATCTGCCCAAAGATTTGGTCAGATGACGTCAGCCGGGTACTTCATAGCAGCAACCCTATCTTATGTTCTCCTGTTTGGACCGTCTTCCGCCCAGACTCGCATTTCAGCAGTTGACCGACCTTATTAAAGAGTCAACATTCACATGAATGAGACAGTGAGGCCAAGAAAGGCCACCGTGAGCGGAAGAGAAACCAAACAGGACATCATAAGGTAGGGTTGCTACTCTGAGTTCTCGGGTGACGTCATGAGGGTGGACATCTGTAATACACAAAGTATCTGTCTAATGATTGGTTATACCCAGGCCCCGTCTATCAGATGCCGTCATCAGGGTATATCAACGGAGCAACCCTATCTTATGTTTTCCTTTTTGAACCGTCATCCGCTCAGAGTCTCATTTCAGCAGGATAAAGCAGTCGTCATTTCACATAAGCGAGCGAGGTCAAACAAGGCCACCGTGAGCGGAAGAGGAACCAAACAGCACAACATAAGGTAGGGTTGCTACTCTGAGGTACCCGGGTGACACGTCATGAGAAGGGCGAGGCTCTGAACCCACAAATTATCTGATCAATGATTGGTCGGTAAGTCCCAATCAACACCTATCAGATGACGTCATCCAGGTACTTCAACAAACCAAAACTATCTTATGTTTTGTTTGGACCGTCTTCTGCTCAGAGTCGCATTTCAGCATTTGCCCGAGCTTTTTTTATTATCATTATTACCATAAGGAGTCTTCTAGCTAGCCAGGCCTAGAAAGGCCTCCGTGAGCGGAAGAGGAATCAAACAGCACAACATAAGGTAGGGTTGCTACTCTGAGTTGCCCGAGTGACGCCATGAGAAGGGCGGGGTTTTGTATATACAAACAATCTGATCAATGATTGGTCGCTCATGCCCCAGCGCCACCTATCATATGATGTCATCCTGATACTTCAACACAGCAAGCCTACCTTATGTTCTCCTGTTTGGACCGTCATCCGCTCAGAGTTGGGTTTCAGCAGTTGACCGAGCTTATTAAAGAGTCAACATTCACATGAATGAGCCAGCGAGGCCAAGAAAGGCGACCGTGACCGAAAGAGAAACCAAACAGGACATCATAAGGTAGGGTTGCTACTCTGTGCTCCCGGGTGACGTCATGAGGGAGGAGCTCTGTAATCCACAAAGTATCTGTCCAATGATTGGTTATACCCAGGCCCGTCTATCAGATGACGTGAGCCGGGTACTTCAATGCAGCAACACTATCTTATGTTTTCTTTTTTGGACCGTCTTCCGCTCAGAGTCGCATTTCATCAGGATAAAGCCGTCGTCATTTCAGATAAGCCAGCGAGGCCAAACAAGGCCACCATGAGTGGAAGAGGAACCAAACAGCAGAACATACTATGTGGCTTACGGAGCTCCACCTCATGACGTCATCCGGGAACTCAGAATACAACCCTACCTTATGATGTCCTGTTTGGTTTCTCTTAGGCTCACGGTGGCCTTTCATGGCCTCACTGGCCCATTCATGTGAATGTCGACTCTTTAATAAGCTCGGTCAACTGCTGCAATGCGATTATGGGCGAAAGACGGTGCAAAAAGGAGAACACAAGCTAGGGTTGGTGTGTTGAAGTACCCGGAAGACGTCATCTGATAGGTGGGGTTTCGAACTTACCGACCAACCATTGATCAGATAATTTGTGTGTTTAGAGCCCCGCTCTTCTCATGACGTCATCCGGGAGCTCAGAGTAGCAACCCTACCTTATGATGTCCTGTTTGGTTTCTCTTCCCCTCACGTCGTCTTTCTTTGCCTCGCTGGCTCATTCATGCAAATGTTGACTCTTTAATAAGCTCGGTCAACTGCTGAAATGCGAATTTGGGAGGAAGACGGTCCAAATAGGAGAACATAATGTAGGGTTGCTGCGTTGAAGTATGCGAATGACGTCGTCTGATGGGTGGGGCTTGGACATGACCAATCGATTGGTTAGATGGTTTATAGGTACAAAATCCCGCCCTTCTCATAACGTCACTCAGGGCAACTCAGATTAGGAACCCTACCTTATGTTATGCTGTTTGGTTCCTCTTCCGGTCACGGTGGCCTTGTTTAGTTAGCCTCGCTGGATTATGTAAAATGACGGCGGCTTTATCCTGCTGAAATGCGACTCTGAGTGGAAGACGGTTCAAACAGGAGAACTTAAGATAGGGTTGCTGCGTTGAAGTTGTCGGCTGATGTCATCTGATATGTGGGGAGTTTCGGATTGACCGACCAATCATTGATCAGATGATTTGTGGGTTCAGAGCCCCGCCTTTCTCATGACATCATCCGGGATCTTCGAGTAGCAACCCTGCCTTATAATGTGCTGTTTGGTTTCTCTTCCGCTCACGGTGGCCTTTATTGGCCTCGTTGGCTCGCTCAGATATGTGAATGTCGACTCTTTAGTAAGCTCGGTCAACTACTGTAATGCGACTATGGGCGGAAGACGGTCTAAAAAGGAGAACATAAGATAGGGTTGGTGTGTTGAAGTATTCGGATGACGTCATCTGATAGGTGGGGTTTGGAACTTACTGACCAATCATTGATCAGATAATTTATGTGCTCAAAGCCCAGCTCTTCTCATGACGTCACCCGGGAGCTCAGAGTAGCAACCCTACCTTATGATGTCCTGTTTGGTTTCTCTCCCCCATACGTCGCCTTTCTTGGCCTCCCTGGCTCATTCATGTGAATGTTGACTTTAATAAGCTCGGTCAATTGCTGAAATGCGACTCTGGGCGGAAGACGGTCCAAATAGGAGAACATAAGGTAGGGTTGTTGCGTTTAAGTAGCCGGATGACGTTATCTGATAGGTGGGGAATGGAATTGACCGACCAATCATTAATCAGATAATTTATGGGTTCCGAACCCCGCCTTTCTCATGACGTCACCCGGGTACCTCAGAGTAGCAACCCTACCTTATGTTGTGCTGTTTGATTCCTCTTCCGCTCACGGTAGCCTTGTTTGGCCTAGCTGGATTATGTGAAATGAAGGCGCCTTTATCCTGCTGAAATGCGACTCTGAGCGGAAGACGGTCCAAACAGGAGAACATAAGATAGGGTTTCTGCGTTGAACTACCTGGCTGACGTCATCTGATAGGCGGGGCCTGGGTATAACCAATCATTGGACACATTCTATGTGGAATACAGAGCTCCACCCTCATGACGTCACCCGGAAACGCAGAGTAGCAACCCTACCTTATGATGTCCTGTTTGGTTTCTCTTCCGCTCACGGTGGCCTTAATTGTCCTCATTGGCTCAGTCACGTGAATGTTGACTTTTGATAAGCTCGGTCAACTGGTGAAATGCGACTCTGGGCAGAAGACGGTCCAAACAGGAGAACACAAGATAGGGTTGCTGCGTTGAAGTACTAGATAGGAATGGTAGAGTGTAGTGAAGATAAAGGTATGGCAAAGACCTGAAGAATTATCATGCATTGATGAAAATAATTTAGTGATGATACTAGATAGGTATGTTAGAGTGTAGTGAAGATAAAGGCGTGGCAAAGACCTGAAGAATTATCATGCATTGATGAAAATAGTGTAGTGATGATACTAGATATGAATGGTAGAGTGTAGTGAAGATAATGGCGTGGCAAAGACATGAAGAATTATCATGCATTGACGAAAATAGTGTAGTGATGATACTAGATAGGAATGGTAGAATGTAGTGAAGATAAGGGCTGGGCTTTGAGCACATAAATCTTCTGATCAATGATTTGTCGGTAAGTTCCAAGTTCCACCTATCAGATGACGTCATCCCAATACTTCAACACACCAACCCTACCTTTTGTTCTCCTTTTTGACCGTCTTCCGTCCATAGTCGCATTGCAGTAGTTGACCGAGCTTATTAAAGAGTCGACATTCACATGTATGAGCGAGCCAACGAGGCCAAGAAAGGCCACCGTGAGCGGAAGAGAAACCAAACAGCACATCATAAGGCAGGGTTGCTTCTCTGAGCTCCCGGATGATGTCATGAGAAGGGTGGGGCTCTGAACCCACAAATTATATGATCAATGATTGGTCGGTCAATCCCAAACCCCACCTATCAGATGACGTCAGCCGACAACTTCAACGCAGCAACCCTATCTTATGTTCTCCTGTTTGGACCGTCTTCCGCTCAGAGTTGCATCTCAGCAGGATAAAGCCACCGTATTTCACATAATCCAGCGAGGCTAACTAAACCAAGCCACCGTGACCGGAAGAGGAACCAAAGAGCACAACATAAGGTAGGGTTGCTACTCTGAGTTGCCCGAGTGACGTCATGAAAAGGGCGGGATTCGGAACCCATAAATTATCTGATCATTGATAGGTCGGCCAACGAGGCCAAGAAAGGCCTCCGTGAGCGGAAGAGAAATCAAACAGCACAGTATAAAGTAGTGTTGCTACTCTGAGTTGCCAGAGTGACGTCATGAGAAGGGCGGGATTTTGTACCTATAAGGCATCTGACCAATGATTGGTCATGTCCAAGCCCCATCTTTGAAACGATATCATCCGGCTATTTCAATAGAGCAAAAAACCTTATGTTCTATTTGTACCGTCTTCCGCCCAGAGTCGCATTTCAGCAGGATAAAGGCGCCTTCATTTCAAAAAATGCAGCGAGGCCAAACAAGGCTACCGTCAGCGGAAGAGGAATCAAACAGCACAACATAAGGTAGGGTTGCTACTCTGAGGTACCCGGGCGAAGTCATAAGAAAGGCGGGATTCGGAACCCATAAATTATCTGATCAATGATAGGTCGGTCAATTCCAATCCCCACCTATCAGATAACGTCATCCGGCTACTTCAACGCAGCAATCCTACCTTATGTTCTGCTATTTGGACCATCTTCCGCCCAGAATCGCATTTCAACAGTTGACTCAGCTTATTAAAGAGTCAACATTCACATGAATGAGCCAGCGAGGCCAGGTAAGGCGACGTAAGGGGGAGAGAAACCAAACAGGACATCATAAGTTTGGGTTGCTACTCTGAGCTCCCGGGTGACGTCATGAGAATAGCTGGGCTTTGAACATATAAATTATCTGATCAATGATTGGTCGGTAAGTTCCAAACCCCACCTATCAGATGACGTCATCCGAATAATTCAACACACCAACCCTACCTTATGTTCTTTTTTGATCGTCTTCCGACCATAGTCGCATTGCAGTAGTTGACCGAGCTTATTAAAGAGTCGACATTCACATGTATGAGCGAGCCAACGAGGCCAAGAAAGGCCGCCATGAGCGGAAGAGAAACCAAACACCACATCATAAGGTAGGGTTGCTACTCTGAGCTCTCGGATGATGTCATGAGAAGGGCGGGGCTCTGAACCACAAATTATCTGATCAATGAATGGTCGGTCAATCCCAAACCCCACCTATCAGATGACGTCAGCCGACAACTTCAACGAAGCAATCCTATAATAAGTTCAGCTATTTGGACCGTCTTCCGCTCAGAGTCACGTTTCAGCAGGATAAAGATGCCGTCATTTCACATAATCCAGCGAGGTTAACTAAACAAGGCTACCGTGACCGGAAGAGGAACCAAACAGCACAACATAAGGTAGAGTTGCTTCTCTAAGTTGCCCAAGTGACGTCTTGAGAAGGGTAGGGTATTGTATATATAAACAATCTGATCAATGATTGGTCGGTCATGCCCAAGAGCCACCTATCATATAACGTCAACCTTATGCTCTGTTTGGAGCGTCTTCTGCTCAGAGTCGCATTTCAGCATTTGCCCGAGCTTTATTATTATTATTATTGTTATTATTATTACCATAAGGAGTCTTCTAGCCAGCGAGGCCAAGAAAGGCCGCCGTGAGCGGAAGAGAAACCAAACAGCACAATATAAAGTAGGGTTGCCACTCTGAATTACCCGAATGACGTCATGAGAAGGGCGGGATTTTGTACCTATAAGGCATCTGACCAATGTTTGGTCATGTCCAAGCTCCACCTATGAAACGACGTCATCCGGCTACATCAATAGAACAACCCACCTTATGTTCTCCTATTTGTACCGTCTTCCGCCCACAGTCGCATTTCAGCAGTTGATCGAGCTTATTAAAGAGTCAACATTCACATGATTGAGCCAACGAGGCCAAGAAAGGCCACCGTGAGCCTAAGAGAAACCAAACAGGACGTCATACGGTAGGGTTGTATTCCGAGTTCCCGGGTGACGTCATGAGGGTGGAGCTCTGTAATCCACATAGTATGTGTCCAATGATTGGTTGTACCAAGGCCATGCCTATGAGATGACGTCTGCCGTGTACTTCAACGCAGCAACCCTTTCTTATATTCTCCTGTTTGGACCGTCTTCCGCCCAGAGTCGCATTTCACCAGTTGACCGAGCTTATCAAAGAGTCAACATTCACATGATTGAGCCAATGAGGACAATTAAGGCCACCGTGAGCGGAAGAAAACCAAACAGGACATCATAAGGTAGGGTTGCTACTCTGAGTTCCCGGGTGACGTCATGAGGGTAGAGCTCTGTAAGCCACATAGTATATGTCGAATAATTGGTTATACCCGGGCCGCGCCTATCAGATGACGTCAGCCAGATACTTCAACGCAGCAACCCCATCTTATATTCTCCTGTTTAGACCGTCTTCCGCTCAGAGTCGCATTTCAGCAGGATAAAGGCTCCTTCATTTCACATAATCCAGCAAGGCCAAACAAAGCTAACGTGAGCGGAAGAGGAATCAAACAGCACAACATAAGGTAGGGTTGCTACTCTGAATTACCTGAATGAGGTCATGAGAAGGGCGGGGTTCGAACCCACATATTATCTGATCAATGACTGGTCGGTCAATTCCAAGCACGACCTATCAGATGACGTCATCCGGTTACTTCAACGCAGCAACCCTACCTTATGTTCTCCTATTTGGACCTTCTTCCGTCAAGAGTCGCATTTCAACAGTTGACCGAGCTTATTAAAGAGTCAACATTCACATGAATGAGCCAGCGAGGCCAAGAAAGGCGACGTAAGGGGGAGAGAAACCAAACAGGACATCATAAGTTAGGGTTGCTACTCTGAGCTGCCAGGTGACGTCATGAGAAGAGCTTGGCTTTGAACACATAAATTATCTGATCAATGATTGGTCGGAAAGTTCCAAACCCCATCTATCAGATGACGTCATCGAAATACTGCAACACACCAACCCTACCTTATGTTCTCCTTTTTTGACCGTCCTCCGCCCATAGTCGCATAGCAGTAGTTGACCGAGCTTATTAAAGAGTCGACATTCACATGTATGAGCGAGCCAACGAGGCCAAGAAAGGCCACCGTGAGCGGAAGAGAAACCAAACAGCACATCATAAGGTAGGGTTGCTCTCAGAGCTCTCGGATGAGTCATGAAGGGGTGGGCCTGAACCCACAAATTACTGATCCCAAAGATTGGTCGTCAATCCAACCCCACCCATCAGATGACGTCAGCCGACAACTTTAACATACCAACCCTAAACTTATGTTTCTCCTTTCTGGAAACCCTCTTCGCTCAAGTCGTATTTCAGCAGGATAAAGCCGCCGTAATTTAACATAATCCACGAGGCTAACTAAACAAGGCCACCTTGACCGGGAAAAGGAACCAAACAGCACAACATAAGGTAGGGTTTGCTGCTTTGAGTTCCCGAGGGACGTCATGAGAAGGGCGGGGTAGAAAACAAAAATCTGATCAATATTGGCGGTCCCCTCCCCCCAAACCCCCTTCAGGACGTCATCCTTAAAAAAAAAATGTTTTTTGGGGCGCTCTGCTCAGGTCGATTTCAGCATTTTCCGAGCTTTTTTTTTTAATTTTTTAAATTTTTACCAAAAGGGGTCTTCTAGCCCCAGGCCAAAAAAGCCCCGTGAGGGAAAAATCAAACGCACAAATAAATAGGTTGCACTCTGATTGCCGATGACGCCCCTGAAAGGCGGGGTTTTTTTAAAACATCTGACAATGAATGGTCTTGCCAACCCACCTAAAAGAGTCATCCGTACTTCAAAAAACCCACCTTAAATTTTCCCTTTTGTACCGCCAAGTGTTTCAGCATTTTACCGGCTTTTAAAAATCAAAATTCACATGAAGAGCAACAGGCCCAAAAAAAGGCCCCGGAACGAAAAGAAACCAAAAGACATCATAATTGGGTTGCACTCTGGGTCCCGGGAGCCGTCGCGTCCAATAACTTCAGATAAGTCCAAGCGAGGCCAAACAAGGCCAACCAGGAGTGGAAGAGGAACCCAACAGCATACACATACCATGCACTAATGTGGCTTACTGGAGCTCCACTCATGACGTCACCCCGCGCCAAACACTCAGAATACAACCCTAAACTACATTATGATGTCCCCTGTTTGGTTCTCCCTTAGGTCACGGTGGCCGTTCATGCCTCAACAGGCCCATTCATAAGTCAAAAAAAAAAGCCAACTCAAAAAAACAAAAAAAATGTGAATGTCGACTTTAATATAAAGCTCGGTCAACTGCTGCAAATGGCGATTGTGGGCGAAAGACGGTGCAAAATGGAGAACACAAGCTAGGGTAGGATGTGTTTGAAGTACCCGGCAGAAACTTCATCTGATAGGTGGGGTTTCCGAACATTACACGAAACAACCAGTGATCAGATATTTGTGTTTTTAGAGCCCCGCTCTTCTCATGAACGTCACCGGGAGCTCAGAGTACAGTAACCCTACCTTATGATGTCCTGTCTTAGTTCATCCTCTTCCCACTCAAACTTCGTCTTTCCCTTTCTTTGCCTCGCTGGCTCACATTCATATAGCAAATGTTGACTCTTTAATAAGCTCGGTCAACTGCCTGAATCGAATTTGAGGAGGAAGACGAACACCAAATAGGAGAACATAATGTAGGTTCGCGCTAAGCGTATTTTGAAGTATGATGCGAATGAAGTCGTCTGATGAGTTGGGCTGGACATGACCAATCAATTGTTAGATGTTTATAGGTAACAAAATAACCGACCTCTTACTCTAACCGAGTCACTCGGGCCAACTCAGATTAGGAAACACCTACTTAGTTGTGCTGTTTGCGGTTTACTCCTCTTCCGTTCAACGGTGGGCCTGTTTATTTAGCCCCTCGCTGGACATTATGTAAAATGATGGCGGCTTTATCCTACTGAAATGCGAGCGACTCAAGACAGTGGAAGAGGTTTCAAACAGGAGAACATAAGATAGGGATGCGCGTTGAAGTTTTGTCGCTGACGTCATCTGATATGTGGGGGGTTTCGGATTGACCGACCAATCATTGATTCAGATATTTTGTGGGTTCCAGCAGAGCCCCGCCTTTCTCATGACTCATCCAGATCTTCGAGTAGCAACCCAGCCTTATAATGTTGTCTGTTTTGGTTTTTCCGTCCGCTCACGTGGCCTTTATTGGCCTCGTTTGCTTCGCTTCAAAATATGTGAATATCGACTCTTTAATAAGCGCGGTCAACTAGGTAATGAGACTATGGCGAAACTCTAAAAAGATAACATAAAGAATAGGGTTGGTGTGTTAAGTATTCGATGACGTCACTGATAGGTGGGGTTTTGAACTTACTGCCAATCATTGATCAATAATTTATGTGGCTCAAGCCCAGCTCTTCTCATGACGTCCACCCCGGGAGCTCAGAGTAGCAACCCTACCTTATGATGTCCTGTGTGGTTCTCTCCCCCTTACGTCGCCCTTTCTTGGCCTCGCTGGCTCATTCATGGTGAATGTTGACTTTAATATGCTCGGTCAAACTCTGAAAATGCGACTCTGGCGGAAGACGTCCCAAATAGAACGTAAGGTAGGTTGTTGCGTTTAAGTACCGGATGACGTTATCTGATAGGTGGGGAATGGAATTGACCGACCAAGCATTAATCAGATAATTTATGGGTTCCGAACCCCACCTTTCTCATGACGTCACCCGGGTACCTCAGAGTAGCAACCCTACCTTATGTTGTGCTGTTTGATTCCTCTTCCGCTCACGGTAGCCTTGTTTGGCCTAGCTGGATTATGTGAAATGAAGGCGCCTTTATCCTGCTGAAATGCGACTCTGAGCGGAAGACGGTCCAAACAGGAGAACATAAGATAGGGTTTCTGCGTTGAACTAGCTGGCTGACGTCATCTGATAGGCGGGGCCTGGGTATAACCAATCATTGGACACATTCTATGTGGAATACAGAGCTCCACCCTCATGACGTCACCCGGAAACGCAGAGTAGCAACCCTACCTTATGATGTCCTGTTTGGTTTCTCTTCCGCTCACGGTGGCCTTAATTGTCCTCATTGGCTCACTCACGTGAATGTTGACTCTTTGATAAGCTCGGTCAACTGGTGAAATGCGACTCTGGGCAGAAGACGGTCCAAACAGGAGAACACAAGATAGGGTTGCTGCGTTGAAGTACTAGATAGGAATGGTAGAGTGTAGTGAAGATAAAGGCATGGCAAAGACCTGAAGAATTATCATGCATTGATGAAAATAGTGTAGTGATGATACTAGATAGGAATGGTAGAGTGTAGTGAAGATAAAGGCGTGGCAAAGACCTGAAGAATTATCATGCATTGATGAAAATAGTGTAGTGATGATACTAGATAGGAATGGTAGAGTGTAGTGAAGATAAAGGCGTGGCAAAGACCTGAAGAATTATCATGCATTGATGAAAATAGTGTAGTGATGATACTAGATAGGAATGGTAGAGTGTAGTGAAGATAATGGCGTGGCAAAGACATGAAGAATTATCATGCATTGATGAAAATAGTGTAGTGATGATACTAGATAGGAATGGTAGAGTGTAGTGAAGATAATGGCGTGGCAAAGACATGAAGAATTATCATGCATTGATGAAAATAGTGTAGTGATGATACTAGATAGGAATGGTAGAGTGTAGTGAAGATAAGGGCTGGGCTTTGAGCACATAAATCTTCTGATCAATGATTGGTCGGTAAGTTCCAAGTTCCACCTATCAGATGACGTCATCCCAATACTTCAACACACCAACCCTACCTTTTATTCTCCTTTTTGACCGTCTTCCGTCCATAGTCGCATTGCAGAAGTTGACTGAGCTTATTAAAGAGTCGACATTCACATGTATGAGCGAGCCAACGAGGCCAAGAAAGGCCACCGTGAGCGGAAGAGAAACCAAACAGCACATCATAAGGCAGGGTTGCTTCTCTGAGCTCCCGGATGATGTCATGAGAAGGGATGGGCTCTGAACCCACAAATTATATGATCAATGATTGGTCGGTCAATCCCAAACCCCACCTATCAGATGACGTCAGCCGACAACTTCAACGCAGCAACCCTATCTTATGTTCTCCTGTTTGGACCGTCTTCCGCTCAGAGTTGCATCTCAGCAGGATAAAGCCACCGTCATTTCACATAATCCAGCGAGGCTAACTAAACAAAGCCACCGTGACCGGAAGAGGAACCAAAGAGCACAACATAAGGTAGGGTTGCTACTCTGAGTTGCCCGAGTGACGTCATGAAAAGGGCGGGATTCGGAACACATAAATTATCTGATCATTGATAGGTCGGCCAACGAGGCCAAGAAAGGCCTCCGTGAGCGGAAATCAAATAGCACAGTATAAAGTAGTGTTGCTACTCTGAGTTGCCAGAGTGACGTCATGAGAAGGGCGGGATTTTGTACCTATAAGGCATCTGACCAATGATTGGTCATGTCCAAGCCCCATCTTTGAAACGATATCATCCGGCTATTTCAATAGAGCAACAAACCTTATGTTCTATTTGTACCGTCTTCCGCCCAGAGTCGCATTTCAGCAGGATAAAGGCGCCTTCATTTCACAAAATGCAGCGAGGCCAATCAAGGCTACCGTGAGCGGAAGAGGAATCAAACAGCACAACATAAGGTAGGGATGCTACTCTGAGGTACTCGGGCGAAGTCATAAGAAAGGCGGGATTCGGAACCCATAAATTATCTGATCAATGATAGGTCGGTCAATTCCAATCCCCACCTATCAGATAACGTCATCCGGCTACTTCAACGCAGCAATCCTACCTTATGTTCTGCTATTTGGACCATCTTCCGCCCAGAATCGCATTTCAACAGTTGACTCAGCTTATTAAAGAGTCAACATTCACATGAATGAGCCAGCGAGGCCAGGTAAGGCGACGTAAGGGGGAGAGAAACCAAACAGGACATCATAAGTTTGGGTTGCTACTCTGAGCTCCCGGGTGACGTCATGAGAAGAGCTGGGCTTTGAACATATAAATCATCTGATCAATGATTGGTCGGTAAGTTCCAAACCCCACCTATCAGATGACGTCATCCGAATAATTCAACACACCAACCCTACCTTATGTTCTTTTTTGATCGTCTTCCGACCATAGTCGCATTGCAGTAGTTGACCGAGCTTATTAAAGAGTCGACATTCACATGTATGAGCGAGCCAACGAGGCCAAGAAAGGCCGCCATGAGCGGAAGAGAAACCAAACACCACATCATAAGGTAGGGTTGCTACTCTGAGCTCTCGGATGATGTCATGAGAAGGGCGGGGCTATGAACCACAAATTATCTGATCAATGAATGGTCGGTCAATCCCAAACCCCACCTATCAGATGACGTCAGCCGACAACTTCAACGAAGCAATCCTATAATAAGTTCAGCTATTTGGACCGTCTTCCGCTCAGAGTCACGTTTCAGCAGGATAAAGATGCCGTCATTTCACATAATCCAGCGAGGTTAACTAAACAAGGCTACCGTGACCGGAAGAGGAACCAAACAGCACAACATAAGGTAGAGTTGCTACTCTGAGTTGCCCAAGTGACGTCTTGAGAAGGGTAGGGTATTGTATATATAAACAATCTGATCAATGATTGGTCGGTCATGCCTAAGAGCCACCTATCATATAACGTCAACCTTATGTTCTGTTTGGAGAGTCTTCTGCTCAGTGTCGCATTTCAGCATTTGCCCGAGCTTTATTATTATTATTATTGTTATTATTATTACCATAAGGAGTCTTCTTATCCAGCGAGGCCAAGAAAGGCCTCCGTGAGCGGAAGAGAAACCAAACAGCACAATATAAAGTAGGGTTGCCACTCTGAATTACCCGAATGACGTCATGAGAAGGGCGGGATTTTGTACCTATAAGGCATCTGACCAATGTTTGGTCATGTCCAAGCTCCACCTATGAAACGACGTCATCCGGCTACATCAATAGAGCAAACCACCTTATGTTCTCCTATTTGTACCGTCTTCCGCCCAGAGTCGCATTTCAGCAGTTGATCGAGCTTATTAAAGAGTCAACATTCACATGATTGAGCCAACGAGGCCAAGAAAGGCCACCGTGAGCCTAAGAGAAACCAAACAGGACGTCATACGGTAGGGTTGTATTCCGAGTTCCCGGGTGACGTCATGAGGGTGGAGCTCTGTAATCCACATGGTATGTGTCAAATGATTGGTTGTACCAAGGCCATGCCTATGAGATGACGTCAGCCGTGTACTTCAACGCAGCAACCCTTTCTTATATTCTCCTGTTTGGACCGTCTTCTGCCCAGAGTCGCATTTCACCAGTTGACCGAGCTTATCAAAGAGTCAACATTCACATGATTGAGCCAATGAGGACAATTAAGGCCACCGTGAGCGGAAGAGAAACCAAACAGGACATCATAAGGTAGGGTTGCTACTCTGAGTTCCCAGGTGACGTCATGAGGGTAGAGCTCTGTAAGCCACATAGTATGTGTCGAATAATTGGTTATACCCGGGCCCCGCCTATCAGATGACGTCAGCCAGATACTTCAACGCAGCAACCCCATCTTATATTCTCCTGTTTAGACCGTCTTCCGCTCAGAGTCGCATTTCAGCAGGATAAAGGCGACTTCATTTCACATAATCCAGCAAGGCCAAACAAGGCTAACGTGAGCGGAAGAGGAATCAAATAGCACAACATAAGGTAGGGTTGCTACTCTGAATTACCCGAATGACATCATGAGAAGGGCGCGGTTCGAACCCACATATCATCTGATCAATGATTGGTCGGTCAATTCCGAGTACCACCTATCAGATGACGTCATCCGGCTACTTCAACGCAGCAACCCTACCTTATGTTCTCCTATTTGTACCGTCTTCCGTCCAGAGTCGCATTTCAATAGTTGACCGAGCTTATTAAAGAGTCAACATTCACATGAATAAGCCAGCGAGGCTAAGAAAAGGCCACCGTGAGCGGAAGAGAAACCAAACAGCACATTATAAGGTAGGGTTACTACTTTGAGCTCCCGGGTGATGTCATGAGAAGGGCGGGGCGCTGAACACATAAATTATATGATCAATGATTGGTCGGTCAATCCCAAGCCCCACCTATTAGATGACGTCAGGCGACTACTTCATTGCAGCAACCCTAATTATGTTCTCCTGTTTGGACCGTCTTCCGTTAGAGTCGCATTTCAGCCGGATAAAACCGCCGTCATTTCACATAATCCAGCGAGGCTAACTAAACAAGGCCACCGTGACCGGAAGAGGAACCAAACAGCACAACATAAGGTAGGGTTGCTACTCTGAACTCCCGGGTGATGTCATGAGAAGGGCGGGGCGCTGAACACAAATTATCTGATCAATCATTGGTCGGTCATGCCCAAGAGCCACCTATCATATGACGTCATCCGGGTACTTCAATGCACCAACCCGACCTTATGTTCTGTTTGGAGCGTCTTCTGCTCAGTGTTGCGTTTCAGCATTTGCCCGAGCTTTACTATTATTATTTTTTTTTTATTTTTTATTTAGCTTTGTCGCTGTATCCCGCGTTTGCGAGGAAGCGCAAGGAAACAGACGAAAGAAATGGCCCAACCCACCCCCATACACAAATATATACACACACGTCATCACACGCAAATATACATGCCTATACATCTCAATGTACACATATATATTACACACACAGACACATACATATATACCCATGCACACAATTCACACTGTCTGCCTTTATTCATTCCCACTGCCACCTCGCCACACATGGAATACCATCCCCCTCCCCCCTCATGTGTGCGAGGTAGGGCTAGGAAAAGACAACAAAGGCCTTATTCGTTCACACTCAGTTCCTAGCTGTCATGCAATAATGCCCGAAACCACAGCTCCCTTTCCACATCCAGGCCCCACGCAGCTTTCCATGGTTTACCCCAGACGCTTCACATGCCCTGATTCAATCCACTGACAGCCCGTCAACCCCGGTATACCACATCGATCCAATTCACTCTATTCTTTGCCCGCCTTTCACCCTCCTGCATGTTCAGGCCCCGATCACTCAAAATCTTTTTCACTCCATCTTTCCACCTCCAATTTGGTCTCCCACTTCTCCTCGTTCCCTCCACCTCCGACACATATATCCTCTTGGTCAATCTTTCCTCACTCATTCTCTCCATGTGCCCAAACCATTTCAAAACACCCTCCTCTGCTATCTCAACCACGCTCTTTTTATTTCCACACATCTCTCTTACCCTTACATTACTTACTTGATCAAACCACCTCACACCACACATTGTCCTCAAACATCTCATTTCCAGCACATCCACCCTCCTGCGCACAACTCTATCCATAGCCCACGCCTCGCAACCATACCACATTGTTGGAACCACTATTCCTTCAAACATACCCATTTTTGCTTTCCGAGATAATGTTCTCGACTTCCACACATTCTTCAAGGCTCCCAGGATTTTCGCCCCCTCCCCCACCCTATGATTCACTTCCGCTTACATGGTTCCATCCGCTGCCAGATACACTCTCAGATATATAGAACACTTTACTTCCTCCAGTTTTTCTCCATTCAAACTTACCTCCCAATTGACTTGACCCTCAACCCTACTGTACCTAATAACCTTGCTCTTATTCACATTTACTCTTAACTTTCTTCTTTCACACACTTTACCAAACTCAGTCACCAGCTTCTGCAGTTTCTCACATGAATCAGCCACCAGCGCTGTATCATCAGCGAACTACAACTAACTCACATCCCAAGCTCTCTCATCCACAACAGACTTCATTTTTGCCTCTCTTTCTAAAACTCTTGCATTCACCTCCCTAACAACCCCATCCATAAACAAATTAAGCAACCATGGAGACATCACACACCCCTGCCGCAAACCTACATTCACTGAGAACCAATCACTTTCCTCTCTTCCTACACGTACACATGCCTTACATCCTCGATAAAAACTTTTCACTGCTCCTAACAACTTGCCTCCCACACCATATATTCTTAATACCTTCCACAGAGCATCTCTATCAACTCTATCATATGCCTTCTCCAGATCCATAAATGCTACATACAAATCCATTTGCTTTTCTAAGTATTTCTCACATACATTCTTCAAAGCAAACACCTGATCCACACATCCTCTACCACTTCTGAAACCACACTGCTCTTCCCCAATCAGATGCTCTGTACATGCCTTCACCCTCTCAATCAATACCCTCCCATATAATTTACCAGGAATACTCAACAAACTTATACCTCTGTAATTTGAGCACTCACTCTTATCCCCTTATCCTTATTATTATTATTCTTATTATTATTACCATAAGGAGTCTTCTGGCCAGCGAGGCCAAGAAAGGCCTCCATGAGCGGAAGAGAAATCAAACAGCACAATATAAAGTAGGGTTGCTACTCTGAGTTGCCAGAGTGACGTCATGAGAAGGGCGGGATTTTGTACCTATAAGGCATCGGACCAATGATTGGTCACGTCCAAGCCCCACCTATGAAACGACGTCATCCGGCTACTTCAATACAGCAACCCAACTTATGTTCTCCTATTTGTACCATCTTCCGCCCAGAGTCGCATTTCAGCAGTTGACCGAGCTTATTAAAGAGTCAACATTCACATGAATGAGCGAGCGAGGCCAAGAATGGCGACGTAAGGAGGAGAGAAACCAAACAGGACATCATAAGGTAGGATTGCTACTCTGAGCTCCCGGGTGACGTCATGAGAAGAGCGGGGCTCTGAACCCACAAATTATCTGGTCAATGATTGGTCGGTCAATCCCAAACCCCACCTATCAGATGAGGTCAATCGACAACTTCAACGCAGCAACCCTGTCTTATGTTCTCCTGTTTGGACCGTCTTCCGCTCAGAGTAGCATTTCAGCAGGATAAAGCCGCCGTCATTTCACATAATCCAACGAGACTAACTAAACAAGGCCACCGTGACCGGAAGAGGAACCAAACAGCACAACCTATACGGCAGCTGACCAATGATTGGTCACGTCCAAGCTCTACCTATGAAACGACGTCATCCGGCTACTTCAATAGAGCAACCCATCTTATGTTCTCCTATTTGTACCATCTTCCGCCCAGAGTCGCATTTCAGCAGTTGACCGAGCTTATTAAAGAGTGAGTCAACATTCACATGAATGAGGCAACGAGGCCAAGAAAAGGCCAACGTGAGCGGAAGAGAAACCAAACAGCACATCATAAGGTAGGGTTGCTATTCTGAGCTCCCGGGTGACGTCATGAGAAGGGCGGGGCGCTGAACACACAAATTATCTTATCAATGATCGGTCGGTCAATCCCAAACCCCACCTATCAGATGACGTCAGCTGACTACTTCATTGCAGGAACCCTAATTATGTTCTCCTGTTTGGACCGTCTTCCGCCCAGAGTTGCATTTCAGTATTTGACCGAGCTTATCAAAGAGTCAACATTCACATGATTGAGCCAGTGAGGCCAAGTAAGGCCACCGTGAGCGGAAGAGAAACCAAACAGGACATCATAAGGTAGGATTGCTACTCTGAACTCCCGGGTGACGTCATGAGAAGAGCGAGGCTCTGAACGCACAAATCATCTGATCAATGGTTGGTCGGTAAGTTCCAAGCCCCACCTATCATATGACGTCTTCCGGGTACTTCAACACACCAACCCTACCTTATGTTCTCCTTTTTGGACTGTCTTTCGCCCATAATCGCATTGCAGCAGTTGACCGAGCACACTACAGAGTCGACATTAACATGAATGGGCCAGTGAGGCCAAGAAAGGCCACCGTGAGCCTAAGACAAACCAAACAGCACATCATAAGGTAGGGTTGCTACTCTGAGCTCCCGGATGATGTCATGAGAAGGGCGGAGCGCTGAACCCACAAATTATCTGATCAATGATTGGTCGGTCAACCCCAAACCCCACCTATCAGATGACGTCGGCCGACAACTTCAACGCAGCAACGCTATGTTATGTTCTCCAGTTTGGACCGTCTTCCGCTCAGAGTCGCATTTCAGCAGGATAAAGCCGTCCTCATACCACATAAACCAGCGAGATTCAAACAAGAGCACAGTGAACGGAAGAGGAACCGAACAGCACAACATAATGTAGGGTTGCCACTCTGAGCTACCCGAATGAAGTCAAGAGAAGGGCGGGGCTCTGAACCCACAAATTATCTGACCCCGTGAGCGAAAGAGGAATCAAACAGCATAACATGAGGACTGAGTTATGACCCACACCGCCGTCGCCAACCTGTGTGCTACACACCACCAGCTGCAACGATGGCCTGTATCCACCCCATCACCTGAATCTCAGCCACAACACCCTGCCCCCACACACCACTCCGCCCACAATGCGTGGTATCAACCCCACAGACAGTCTTCAACCCCCTGTTTACCAAATCATTCTCCCTAACCATCTCACTTTGCACACCACCTCGACCAAAACACCCTATATCTGCCACTCTATCATCAAATACATACAACACGCCTTCAAAATACTCACTCCATCTCCTTCTCACATCAGGAACAGATGAAGAAAGGCCACTTCCACTCACATCCATTCTCTAGCTGTCATATGTAATGCACCAAAACCACAGCTCCCTATCTGCAGCCAGGCCCCACAGACCTTTCCATGGTTCAATCCATTGACAGCACGTTGACCCCAGTATACCAGAGTGTTCCAATTTACTTCAGTCATAATACTGATAATAATGATAATGATGATTATAATAATGATAATGATAATGATTTTTCTTTTCATACATGGTTGCCTTTTCCCGCAAAAATTCCTCTGAGTTGCCCGAATGACGTCATGATATGGGCGGGGTTTTGTATATACAAACTATCTGATCAATGATTGGTCGGTCATGTCCAAGCGCCACTTATCATATGACGTCATCCGTGTACTTCAACGCAGTAACACTACCTTATGTTCTACTGTTTTCATCGTCTTCCGCTCACAGTCGCATTTCAGCAGTTGACCGAGGTTATTACAGAGTCAACATTCACATGAATGAGCCAGCGAGGCCAAGAAAGGCCACCATTAGAGGAAGAGAAACCCAACAGGACATCATAAGCTAGGGTTGCTACTCTGAGCTCCCGGGCGACGTCATGAGGGTGGAGCTCTGTAATCCACAAAGTATCTGTCCAATGATTTGTCATACCCAGGCCCCGCCTATCAGATGACGTCACATGGTACTTCAACACAGCAACCCTATCTTATGTTTTCCTTTTTGGACCCTCCTCCGCTCAGAGTCGCATTTCAGCAGGATAAAGCCGTCGTCATTTCACATAAGCCAGCGAGGTCAAACAAGGCCACCGTGAGCGGAAGAGGAACCAAACAGCACAACATAAGGTAGGGTTGCTACTCTGAACTACCTGAGTGACGTTATGAGAAGGGCGGGGTTCTGAACCCACAAATTATCTGATCAATGATTGGTCGGTAAGTTACTTACTTCAACGTACACAATATATATACATTCTCAGATATATACATATATACACATGTACATAATTTATACTTGCTGCCTTTATTCATTCCTGTTGCCACCCCGCCAGTTAGTTAGTTGAGTTTATTGACAAAATAACATTTGAACATCTACATTATACATAACTGTATGAAGCACATACATAATAATATCGGTAATACTTAAACACAACAAATATTGTGTCCAATTAATATACATTCAAGCGGGCCTATGAACAATTACATGATTATACCTCCCTAGTACTTCATGTACATATTTGCACAGTTCAGCCAAGAACACCTTTTCACTCAAGAGTGCACCTATACTAGCAAAGTTTAACATAGGGTAGCTATGTCGGCAATCTTCTGATATGGAGCATGAAATTAGCACATGGTTCTCCGTTTGTATGGACACATTATCACAGTAGCAAGTCCTGAGAGGAGCTGGTGTACGGTTCCATCTGCCTGTCTCTACTCTTAAGTTATGAGACATAAGTCTGATTCGTGTGAGAGACTCTCGATGATAATCTGGGATATATTTAGTTGTGAGATAAATATCATGAATATTCAAGGAAGGGTTCAGCTCTGTAACATAGGTATTTAACTTGGTTGCTGGTGGTGCTTTATTTTGTACATAGTCCCTAATCTTACCCATAGGCTAGTCATCCCATAAAACTCTTGTTAAATTTATATATCCAGGCGTATTATGGTTCCTACATAGGTCAAAAACAAAGGTAAATGGTTCTTCATAATCAGTTCTTTCACTATTTGACATTAGGAATGTTCTTTTCTTCTTCTCTAAAATGTAATCAAAAGGTGGTATACCTGTTTCTACCAGCCATAGATTTACACTGGTATTCTTCCTTACCCCTAGCAGGTACTTGATTAATTTATTATATTTCTTCTCTATGCCTTTTACTTTATTTGTAAGCCATGATTCAGAGCTATATGAAAGTGACGACATGACAGCTGCATCAAAAACTTTTTTCTTACAAATGTATGGCATTCGTGAATTGGCTGCACAAAATATGGAAAACTTGTTAACAATAGCTTCACTCTGTACTTCATGCTTAGCCATCACATCCTTCATCTTTCCCGAGTCTGTAAACCACGCTCCTAAATAAACGTATTGTTCAGTGTATTGTACCCTAGTGTTACCTATCACTAAGTCTTCTTTATCCTGTTTCCCTCCGTTAATGACAAAAAACTTAGTCTTCTTCTCATTAATGACCATACCATATTCATCGCAGTATTGACATAAAACGCGAAGTTTCCTTCAACATGTATCTCTACTGGTGGCCAAGATAACACCATTAATAGCAAGACATGCAGTCCTCCTAAAAAACCATCTGCAGCAACTGCCATCTTCAGCATGTTCACAAAGCGGTCTATATACATAATAAACAGTAAACAGCTAGTTGGAGCTCCTTGACGGACTCCAACTGTAGTGGTAACAGCAGCAGTTTTCAAGAGTTGTTTTGTACACCTATACATTGCTTTAATTGCTAATAACATTCGTCTTCCACATCCATGACTCTTTAATACCTCTATCATCTTATTTCTTGGGACCCTATCGTAAGCCTTACTAAAATCTATAAACAATACATATAATTTAACATTTCTAAATACTGCGAAGTCACATAGCAATCGTAACGACAATATTTGTTCAACGCAGCTCCTTTTCTTCTGCGCTCCAGCCTGGCACTTATTGTTGATGTTACACCATAAAAGTAGTCTGTTATATATATCAGTGTGTCATAAATTCTTCCTAACGTGTCCATTATAGAAATCCCTCTATAGTTGTCACATACCATTCGGTTCCCAGTTTTGAAAATGAACACTAATTTTGAGTAGCACCACATGACTGGATACTTCATATTCATGAAAACAAGATTAAAAAGAATCAGAAAGAATGATAACCATAGCTCAGGGAGCATCTGTACAATCCCAGGACATATACCATTATAACTTTTGTTTTTGTTTATACCATTAACAGACTCCATAAACTCCTGTGTAGAAAATGGATCATCAAGCACCGAATGTAGGGCACACTATTTTCTAGTACCACCTCCTCGATACTTGGGCTGTCCATTGGGTTCAATAGCTTTCTACATGTTCTTTAAAGTTACAGTCACTCGGTCTTTCTTCGTTTCCCACCTCTAACGATCCTTTCCAATTAATTGATTTCCACAACAGCTTATTGTCCTGTGACTGCAGTATCCTTGACCATGTTGCTGTGCTGCATCCTAGTCACCTGACGCGTTTTCTGTTTCTCTCGTCCACCTCGTAGCTGCCTCTATAATAATGTCATATCCCATATTTAAGACTTCATCGATATCACTGTCCTGCCTCAAGGTAGGGGCTTCCACTTGGTTTAATCTTCCTATGAATTCTTCCTGATTAACTCTCTGATAGCTAGCTGATTTCCTAGGTTTATAGACAGAGGCTGGTGCCTTGGGCTGATAACTTCGTCCCAAGGTATCTGCTCTTTCTACCAAATCCTTGGCCGAGATCACTCTTCCTTTATTAATATCCAAGGCAATGGATAAAGGGGCATGGTCTGATCCTCGTACATTTTGGTGCAATAGTAACTCCCTGATTTTATCTAAACAAGTCACTTTACATAGTCATAAATCAATTTCTGACAGCCATGTATCACGGCGTTTAAAGGATAAATTTCCGTTGAAATGTTCACTTCCATACAAAAGGTTATTCACTATTACCAAATCATTATTCTGACATATATTAACAAGAGTTTTACCATGACTATTCACCACCCTGTCCTTCACACCGTCATACTGATACACACATCCTGCCTCATCAACCAAGTGAGGCTGGCCGACTCTACCGTTAAAGTCACCCATGATGATGACGTCGCCAGGGCTGACAGTGTGGCTCGCCAAGGCTCCGTGTTTCACTGAGCTAAACTATGGTGAATCACTTGGGGGAATATACACACCACCTATTTTCTGGTATGGCCACCACGACCTGGTTATCCATATTTGCCCCTCACTGTCTGTATCCACGTTTAAGATGTCGTCCGTTAGTTTACATTTGACTAACATAACCACTCCTCCTCGGTGCTGACCTACTCGTGATACATTGGTATAAACATCAAACCCTGGTACTGTCACGTTAAAGTACTGTTTCGCCTCTAAAAGAAATACAATATCAAAACTCATAAGGAAATGTATGATCAAGTTATCTTGTAACTTATCTCTCAAGCCAGCAATGTTCCATGAACAAAGTTTCACTACCTTATTTTGTCGTCTTACTGGAAAAACTTTGGAGAGAATCGATGGATGACAACTCCATCCCTCAGCAGGACTCTGTTCTTCCAGTCGTAACTGATGTTCGAAGCAGCGTTGCACGGTTTCTCTTTCTCTTCCTTCTCTCGCATCCTTAGTCGAGCTTGTTCTTTTCGAATCGCCGGGTGAGTATCCTTTTTCAAATAGATTCTTGCCATTGTTGTTCCAGCTTCTTTCAGGTGTTTCGCTGCTCTCAGGATGTTGTCACGCTGTCTCTGGTTGTTACTCTCAGTAGTATTGGCCGTTTCTTCTCATCATTCTCCTTGCCGAGTCGCTTCATCTGACATTCAGTCATGTCAAGATTTTCTGTGTATCCAGCAACGTCCAGGATTGTCTTCACTTTCTCATCATCCGACGTCCCCATCTCATCAGCTTCTTCCTTCACACCGAGGACTACGATGTTCTGGCCTCTCTCCCTGCTATCCATGGATTCCAGGAAGAGTTGTTGTCCATGAATTATTGTGGATGCATCATCCACTCGTGTAGTTAGCAACTCCACTTCTTTCTTGACTTGTTTCATTTCCCGTATTTCTTCTCGAAGGTCTTTTATTTCTTCCAGCAAGATTGAGTTTCCAGGCACTTCTTGTCTCTTGGCACTCAAAAGTGTGTTAAGGGCAGTTTTTAGTTGGGGGTTCGTCATTTTTGTAATCTGGCTTGCTGCCAAATTCATGTCTATATCAACATTCTCGTACTCTGCCATCTTTAGCGCCTCGCACGGCGTCTCCGTTTCCTTGGCAACTGTGACGTCACGCCTCTAATGCGCATGCGCAGGATTTGCCTAACGGGTCGAGGAAGTGGTTAGCCCAGTCATCAAAATTTTCACTGGCTAATAATGGCAAAGTCCAACACTCCACTACTTCCAACTTCAATCAGTTACAAGCTCGTCATCCGGGTACTTCAAAAAACCAACCCTATCTTATGTTCTGTTTGGACCGTCTTCTGCTCAGAGTCGCATTTCAGCAGTTGCCCGAGCTTTTATTTATCATTGTTACCAAAAGGAGTCTTCTAGCCAGCGAGGCCAAGAAAGGCCTCCGTGAGCGGAAGAGGAACAAAACAGCACAACATGAGGTAGGGTTGCATCTCTGAGTTACCCGAATGACATCATGATAAGGGCGGGGTTTTGTATATATAAACTATCTGATCAATGATTGGTCGGTCATGCCCTGCCACCGCCTATCAGATGACGTCATCCGGATACTTCAACACACCAACCCTACCTTATGTTCTGTTTGGACCGTCTTCTGCTCAGAGTCGCATTTCAGCATTTGCCCGAGCTTTTTTTATTATTATTATTACCATAAGGAGTCTTCTAGCCAGCGAGGCCTAGAAAGGCCTCCGTGAGCGGAAGAGGAATCAAACAGCGCAATATAAAGTAGGGTTGCTACTCTGAGTTGCCCAAGTGAGGTTATGAGAAGGGCGGGATTTTGTCCCTATAAGGCATCTGACCAATGATTGGTCATGTCCAAGCCCCACCTATGAAACGACGTCATCCGGCTACTTCAATAGAGCAACCCACCTTATGTTCTCCTATTTGTACCGTCTTCCGCCCAGAGTCGCATTTCAGCAGTTGACCAAGCTTATTAGAGAGTGAGTCAACATTCACATGAATGAGCTAACGAGGCCAAAAAAAGGCCACCGTGAGCGGAATAGAAACCAAACAGCACATCATAAGGTAGGGTTGCTACTCTGAGCTCCCGGGTGATGTCATGAGAAGGGTGTGGCGCTGAACACACAAATTATCTGATCAATGATTGGTCGCTCGATCCCAAACCCCACTTATCAGATAACGTCAGCCGACTACTTCATTGCAGAAACCCTAATTATGTTCTCCTGTTTGTATCGTCTTCCGCCTAGAGTCGCATTTCAGTAGTTGACCGAGCTTCTCAAAGAGTCAACATTCACATGATTGAGCCAGAGAGGCCAAGTAAGGCCACCGTGAGCGGAAGAGAAACCAAACAGCACAACATAAGGTAGGGTTGCTACTCTGAGTTCCCGGGTGACCTCATGAGAAAAGCTGGGTTTTGAACACATAAATTATCTGATCAATGCTTGGGCGGTAAGCTCCAAACCCACCAATCAGATGACGTCATCCGAATACTTCAACACACCAACCCAACCTTATGATCTTTTATGACCGTCTTCCGCCCATAGTCGCATTGCAGTAGTTGACCGAGCTTATCAAAGACTCGATATTCACATGTATGAGCTAGCCAACGAGGCCAAGAAAGGCCACCGTGAGCGGAAGAGAAACAAAACAGCACATCATAAGGTAGGGTTGCTTCTCTGAGCTCCCGGATGATGTCTTGAGAAGGGCGGGGCTCTGAACCACAAATTATCTGATCAATTATTGGTCGGTCAATCCCAAACCCCAGCTATCATATGACGTCAGCCTTATGTTCTGTTTGGAGCGTCTTCTGCTCAGTGTCGCATTTCAGCATTTGTCCGAGCTTTATTATAATTATTTTTTTTATTTTTTATTTTGTTTTGTCGCTGTCTCTCGCGTTTGCGAGGAAGCGCAAGGAAACAGACGAAAGAAATGGCCCAACCCACCCCCATACATATGTATATACACACACGTCCACACACGCAAATATACATGCCTATGCACCTCAATGTACACATATATATTACACACACAGACACATATTTATATACCCATGCACACAATTCACAGTCTGCCTTTATTCATTCCCACCGCCACCTCGCCACACATGGAATACCATCCCCCTCCCCCCTCATGTGTGCGAGGTAGGGCTAGGAAAAGACAACAAAGGCCTCATTCGTTCACACTGAGTCCCTAGCTGTCATGCAATAATGCCCGAAACCACAGCTCCCTTTCCACATCCAGGACCCACACAACTTTCCATGGTTTACCCAAGACGCTTCACATGCCCTGATTCAATCCACTGACAGCCCGTCAACCCCGGTATACCACATCGATCCAATTCACTCTATTCCTTGCCCGCCTTTCACCCTCCTGCATGTTCAGGCCCCGATCACTCAAAATCATTTTCACTCCATCTTTCCACCTCCAATTTGGTCTCCCACTTCTCCTCGTTCCCTCCACCTCCGACACATATATCCTCTTGGTCAATCTTTTCTCACTCATTCTCTCCATGTGCCCAAACCATTTCAAAACACCCTCTTCTGCTCTCTCAACCACGCTCTTTTTATTTCCACACATCTCTTTTACCCTTACATTACTTACTCGATCAAAACACCTCACACCACACATTGTCCTCAAACATCTCATTTCCAGCACATCCACCCTCCTGCGCACAACTCTATCCATAGCCCACGCCTCGCAACCATACAACATTGTTGGAACCACTATTCCTTCAAACATACCCATATTTGCTTTCCGAGATAATGTTCTCGACTTCCACACATTCTTCAAGGCTCCCAGGATTTTCGCCCCCTCCCCCACCCTATGATTCACTTCCGCTTCCATGGTTCCATCCGCTGCCAGATCCACTCTCAGATATCTAAAACACTTTACTTCCTCCAGTTTTTCTCCATTCAAACTTACCTCCTAATTGACTTGACCCTCAACCCTACTGTACCTAATAACCTTGCTCTTATTCACATTTACTCTTAACTTTCTTCTTTCACACATTTTACCAAACTCAGTCACCAGCTTCTGCAGTTTCTCACATGAATCAGCCACCAGCGATGTATGATCAGCGAACAACAACTGACTCACTTCCCAAGCTCTCTCATCTACAACAGACTTCATTTTTGCCCCTCTTTCCAAAACTCTTGCATTCACCTCCCTAACAACCCTATCCATAAACAAATTAAACAACCATGGAGACATCACACCCCTGCCGCAAACCTACATTCACTGAGAACCAATCACTTTCCTCTCTTCCTACACGTACACATGCCTTACATCCTCGATAAAAACTTTGTACTGCTTCTAACAACTTGCCACCCACACCATATATTCTTAATACCTTCCACAGAGCATCTCTATCAACTCTATCATATGCCTTCTCCAGATCCATTAATGCTACATACAAATCCATTTGCTTTTCTAAGTATTTCTCACATACATTCTTCAAAGCAAACACCTGATCCACACATCCTCTACCATTTCTGAAACGACACTGCTCTTCCTCAATCTCATGCTCTGTACATGCCTTCACCCTCTCAATCAATACCCTCCCATATAATTTACCAGGAATACTCAACAAACTTATACCTCTGTAATTTGAGCACTCACTCTTATCCCCTTTGCCTTATTATTATTATTCTTATCATTATTACCATAAGGAGTCTTCTAGCCAGCGAGGCCAAGAAAGGCCTCCGTGAGCGGAAGAGAAATCAAACAGCACAATATAAAGAAGGGTTGCTACTCTGAGTTGCCCGAGTGACGTCATGAGAAGGGCGGGATTTTATACCTATAAGGCATCTGACCAATGACTGGTCATGTCCAAGCCCCACCTATGAAACGACGTCATCCGGCTACTTCAATAGAGCAAACCACCTTATGTTCTCCTATTTGTACAGTCTTCCGCCCAGAGTCGCATTTCAACAGTTGACCGAGCTTATTAGAGAGTGTCAACATTCATATGAATGAGCTAACGAGGCCAAGAAAAGGCCACCGTGAGCGGAATAGAAACCAAACAGCACATCATAAGGTATGGTTGCTACTCTGAGCTCCCTGGTGATGTCATGAGAAGGGCGGGGCGCTGAACACACAAATTATCTGATCAATGATTGGTCGCTCGATCCCAAAGCCCACTTATCAGATGACGTCAGCCGACTACTTCATTGCAGCAACCCTAATTATGTTCTCCTGTTTGTATCGTCTTCCGCGTAGAGTCGAATTTCAGTAGTTGACCGAGCTTCTCAAAGAGTCAACATTCACATGATTGAGCCAGAGAGGCCAAGTAAGGCCACCATGAGCGGAAGAGAAACCAAATAGGACATCATAAGGTAGGGTTGCTACTCTGAGTTCCCGGGTGACGTCATGAGAAGAGCTGGGCTTTGAACACATAAATTGTCTGATCAATGATTGGTCGGTAAGTTCCAAACCCCACCTATCAGATGACGTCATCCGAATACTTCAACACACCAACCCTACCTTATGTTCTCCTTTTATGACCGTCTTCCACCCATAGTCGCATTGTAGTAGTTGCCCGAGCTTACTAAAGACTCGACATTCACATGTATGAGCTAGCCAACGAGACCAAGAAAGGCCACCGTGAGTGGAAAAGAAACCAAACAGCACATCATAAGGTATGGTTGCTTCTCTGAGCTCCCGGATGATGTCTTGAGAAGGGCGGGGCTCTGAACCACAAATTATCTGATCAATTATTGGTCGGTCAAACCCAAACCCCAACTATTAGATGACGTCAGCCGACAACTTCAACGCAGCAACCCTATCTTATGTTCTCCTGTTTGGACCGTCTTCCGTTAGAGTCACATCTCAGCAGGATAAAGCCACCGTCATTTCACATAATCCAGCGAGGCTAACTAAACAAGGCCACCGTGACCGGAAGAGGAACCAAACAGCACAACATAAGGTAGGGTTGCTACTCTGAACTCCCGGGTGAAGTCATGAGAAGGGCGGGGCACTTAACACAAATTATCTGATCAATCATTGGTCGGACATGCCCAAGAGCCACCTATCATGTGACGTCATCCGGGTACTTCAATGCACCAACCCGACCTTATGTTCTGTTTGGAGCGTCTTCTGCTCAGTGTCGCATTTCAGCATTTGCCCGAGCTTTATTATTATTATTATTGTTTTTCTTTTTTCTTTTTTTCAAACTTTCGCCATTTCCCGCGTTAGCGAGGTAGCGTTAAGAACAGAGAACTGGGCCTTTGAGGGAATATCCTCACCTGGCCCCTTCTCTGTTCCTTCTTTTGGAAAATAAAAAAAAAAAAAAATGAGAGGGGAGGATTTCAGCCCCCCGCTCCCTCCCCTTTAGTTGCCTTCTACGACAAGCAGGGAATACGTGGGAAGTGAGTCAGTTGTTGTTCGCTGATGATACAGCGCTGGTGGCTGATTCATGTGAGAAACTGCAGAAGCTGGTGGCGGAGTTTGATAAAGTGTGTGGAAGAAGAAAGTTAAGAGTAAATGTGAATAAGAGCAAGGTTATTAGGTACAGTAGGGTTGAGGGTGAAGTAAATTGGGAGGTGAGTTTGAATGGAGAAAAACTGGAGGAAGTAAAGTGTTTTAGATATCTGGGAGTGGATCTGGCAGCGGATGGAACCATGGAAGCAGAAGTGGACCATAGGGTGGGGGAGGGGGCGAAAATTCTGGGAGCCTTGAAGAATGTGTGGAAGTCGAGAACATTATCTCGGAAAGCAAAAATGGGTATGTTTGAAGGAATAGTGGTTCCAACAATGTTGTATGGTTGCGAGGCGTGGGCTATGGATAGAGTTGTGCGCAGGAGGATGGATGTGCTGGAAATGAGATGTCTGAGGACAATGTGTGGTGTGAGGTGGTTTGATCGAGTAAGTAACGTAAGGGTGAGAGAGATGTGTGGAAATAAAAAGAGCGTGGTTGAGAGAGCAGAAGAGGGTGTTTTGAAATGGTTTGGGCACATGGAGAGAATGAGTGAGGAAAGGTTGACCAAGAGGATATATGTGTCGGAGGTGGAGGGAACGAGGAGAAGAGGGAGACCAAATTGGAGGTGGAAAGATGGAGTGAAAAAGATTTTGTGTGATCGGGGCCTGAACTTGCAGGAGGGTGAAAGGAGGGCAAGGAATAGAGTGAATTGGAGCAATGTGGTATACCGGGGTTGACGTGCTGTCAGTGGATTGAATCAAGACATGTGAAGCGTCTGGGGTAAACCATGGAAAGCTGTGTAGGTATGTATATTTGCGTGTGTGGACGTATGTATATACATGTGTATGGGGGGGGGGGGTTGGGCCATTTCTTTCGTCTGTTTCCTTGCGCTACCTCGCAAACGCGGGAGACAGCGACAAAGTATAAAAAAAAAAAAAAAAAAAAAAATATATATATATATATATATATATATATATAACGTAGTAGCCTAGCTTCCTTCAATAATTTCTGTTACTATACATAATGGGGTGAATTGAAAGATACCATCCTCTACATTTGGTGTGAATTGATGCCCTGATCCTTAGCCGAAGTACCAACAGGCAGAGATGAAGCGTCCCTGTCAGGTACGTTGTTGAGGCCAACACGGGTCCAGTAATAAAAGGGTGGTCCAAGGGAGAAGCAGGTCTTTTTCTTTATGACTGGGCCTTCAGTCCAATACATCATATAGAAGTTACACATCTCATCCTCATTCGTGGAGCCAATCCTGGTGGTACGGTCTCGCTTGCTCTCCATAGTGCAACGCGCAGCCACAGTATCGCCTTTGTGAAAAACGAGATCATTCTCAACAGGGGTAGAACATCTGGGGCAACTGTGGGTCTTTCTTACCAATCAGTTTCCAGTTATTATTGTTATTATCATTATCATTATTATTATTATTATTATTATTATTATTATTATTATTGTTATTATTATTATTATCACTATTGTTATTGGACACATACTCTTTGGATTACAGAGCTCCACCCTCATGACGTCACCCGGAAACTCAGAGTAGCAACCCTACCTTATGATGTCCTGTTTGGTTTCTCTTCCACTCACGGTGGCCTTACTTGGCCTCTCTGGCTCAATCATGTGAATGTTAACTCTTTGATAAGCTCGGTCAACTGCTGAAATGCGACTCTAGGCGGAAGACGGTCCAAATAGGAGAACATAATTAGGGTTGCTGCAATGAAGTAGTCGGCTGACGTCATATGATAAGTGGGGTTTGGGATTGACCGACCAATCATTGATCAGATAATTTGTGTGTTCAGCTCCCCGCCCTTCTCATGACGTCACCCGGGAGGTCAGAGAAGCAACCCTACCTTATGATGTGCTGTTTGGTTTCTCTTCCGCTCACGGTGGCCTTTTCTTGGCCTCGTTGACTCATTCATGTGAATGTTGACTCACTCTCTAATAAGCTTGGTCAACTGCTGAAATGCGACTCTGGGCGGAAGACGTTACAAATAGAACATAAGGTGGGTTGCTCTATTGAAGTAGCCGGATAACGTCGTTTCATAGGTGGGGCTTGGACATGACCAATCATTGGTCAGATGCCTTATAGGTACAAAATCCCGCCCTTCTCATGACGTCACTCGGGCAACTCAGAGTAACAACCCTACTTTATATTGTGCTGTTTGATTTCTCTTCCGCTCACGGAGGCCTTTCTTGGCCTCGCTGGCTAGAAGACTCCTTGTGGTAATAATAATAACAATAATAATAATAATAAAGCTCGGGCAAATGCTGAAATGCGACACTGAGCAGAAGACGCTCCAAACAGAACATAAGGTGTGAAATGACGGCGGCTTTATCCTGCTGAAATGCGACTCCATGCAGAAGACGGTCCAAACAGGAGAACATAAGATAGGGTTGCTGCGTTGAAGTTGTCGGCTGACGTCATCTGATAGGTGGGGTTTGGGATTGACCGACCAATCATTGATCAGATAATTTGTGGGTTCAGAGCCCAGCCCTTCTCATGACATCATCCGGGAGCTCAGAGAAGCAATCCTGCCTTATGATGTGCTGTTTGGTGGCTTTTCTTGGCCTCGTTGGCTCGCTCATACATGTGAATATCGACTCTTTAATAAGCTCGGTCAACTACTGCAATGCGACTATGGGCGAAAGAAGGTCAAAAAAGGAGAACATAAGGTAGGGTTGGTGTGTTGAAGTATTCGGATGAGGTCATCTGATAGGTGGGGTTTGGAATTGACCGACCAATCATTGATCAGATAATTTATGGGTTCCGAACCCCGCCTTTCTCATGATGTCACCCGGGTACCTCAGAGTAGTAACCCTACCTTATGATGTCCTGTTTGGTTTCTCTCCCCCTAACGTCGCCTTTCTTGGCCTCGCTGGGTCATTCATGTGAATATTGACTCTTTAATAAGCTCGGTCAACTGCTGAAATGCGACGTTGGGCGGAAGACGGTCCGAAAAGGAGAACATCAGTTAGGGTTACTGCGTTGATATATCCGGATGACGTCGTCTGATAGGTGGGGCTTGGACATGACCAATCATTGGTCAGATGGTTTTTAGGTACAAAATCCAGCCCTTCTCATGACGTCACTCGGGCAACTCAAAGTAGCAACCGTACCTTATGTTGTCCTTTATCCTGCTAAAATGCATCTCTTAACGGAACATAATCGAAACAGGAGAACATAAGATCCCTAGGGTTGCTGCGTTTAAGTACCCGGCTGACGTCATCTGATAGGCATGGCCTGGGTATAACCAATCATTAGACACATACTAAGTGGATTTCAGAGCTCCACCCTTATGACGTCACCCGAGAACTCAGAGTAGCAACCCTACCTTATGATTTCCTGTTTGGTTTCTCTTCCGCTCACTGTGGCCTTACTTGGTCTCACTGGCTCAATCATGTGAATGTTGACTCTTTGATAAGCTCGGTCAACTACTGAAATGCGACTCTGGGCGGAAGACGGTCCAAACAGGAGAACATAATTACATTTGCTGCAATGAAGTAGTCGGCTAACGTCATCTGATAGGTGGGGTTTGGGATTGACCGACCAATCATTGATCAGATAATTTGTGTTCAGCGCCCCTCCCTTCTCATGACATGACCCGGGAGCTCAGAGTAGCAACCCTACCTTATGATGTGCTGTTTGGTTTCTCTTCCGCTCACGGTGGCCTTTTCTTGGCCTCGTTGGCTGATTCATGTGAATGTTGACTCACTCTTTAATAACCTCGGTCAACAACTGAAATCCGACTCTGGGCGGAAGACGGTACAAATAGGAGAACATAAGGTGGGTTGCTCTATTGAAGTAGCCGGATGACGTCGTTTCATAGGTGGGGCTTGGACATGACCAATCATTGGTCAGATGCCTTATAGGTACAAAATCCCGCCCTTCTCATGACGTCACTCGGGCAACTCAGAGAAACAACCCTACTTTATATTGTGCTGTTTGATTTCTCTTCCGGTCACGGAGGCCTTTCTTGGCCTCGCTGGCTAGAAGACTCCTTATGGTAATAATAATAACAATAATGATAATAATAAAGCTCGGGCAAATAATGAAGTGCGACACAGAGCAGAAGACGGTCCAAACAGAACATATGGATGACGTCATATGATAGGTGGCTCCTGGGCATGACCGACCAATCAATGATCTAATTTTTTGTATATACAATACCCCGCCCTTCTCATGACGTCACTCGGGCAACTCAGAGTAGCAACCCTACCTTATGTTGTGCTGTTTGGTTCCTCTTCCGGTCACGGTGGCCTTGTTCAGTTAGCCTCGCTGAATTATGTGAAATGACGGCGGCTTTATCCTCCTGAAATGCGACTCTGTGCGGAAGACGGTCCAAACAGGAGAACATAAGATAGGGTTGTTGCGTTGAAGTTGTCGGCTGACGTTATCTGATAGGTGGAGTTTGGGATTGACCGACCAATCATTGATCAGATAATTTGTGGGTTCAGAGCCCCGCCCTTCTCATGATATCACCCGGGACCTCAGAGAAGCAACCCTACCTTATGATGTCCTGTTTGGTTTCTCTTCCGCTCAAGGTGGCCTTTCCTGGCCTCGCTGGCTCGCTCATACATGTGAATGTCGACTCTTTAATAAGCTCGGTCAACTGCTGAAATGCGACTATGGGCGGAAGACGGTCAAAAAAGTAAAACATAATGTAGGGTTGGTGTGTTGAAGAATTCGGGTAACGTCATTTGATAGGTGGGGTGTTGAACTTACCGACCAATCATTGATCAGATAATTTATGTGTTCAAAGCTCAATTCTTCTCATGACGTCACCCGGGAACTCAGAGTAGCAACCCTACCTTATGATGTCCTGTTTGGTTTCTCTCCCCCTTACGACGTCTTTCTTAGCCTCGCTGGCTCATGTAAATGTTGACTTTAATAAGCTCGGTCAACTGCGGAAATGCGACTCTGGGCGGAAGACGGTACAAATAGAACATAAGGTAGGTTGTTCTATTGAAGTAGCCGGATGACGTCGTTTCATAGGTGGGGCTTGGACATGACCAATCATTGGTCAGATGCCTTATAGGTACAAAATCCCGCCCTTCTCATGACGTCACTCTGGCAACTCAGAGTAGCAACCCTACTTTATATTGTGCTGTTTGATTTCTCTTCCGCTCAAGGAGGCCTTTCTTGGCCTCGCTGGCTAGAAGACTCCTTATGGTAATAATAATAACAATAATAATAATAATAAAGCTCGGGCATATGCTGAAATGCGACACTGAGCAGAAGACGCTCCAAACAGAACATAAGGTCGGGTTGGTGCATTGAAGTACCCAGATGACGTCATATGATAGGTGGCTCTTGGGCATGACCGACCAATCATTGATCAGATTGTTTGTAAATACAATACCCCGCCCTTCTCTTGACGTCACTCGGGTAACTCAGAGTAGCAACCCTACCTTATGTTGTGCTGTTTGGTTCCTCTTCCGGTCACGGTGGCCTTGTTTAGTTAGCCTCGCTGGATTATGTGAAATGGCGGCGGCTTCATCCTGCTGAAATGCGACTCTGAGCGGAAGATGGTCCAAACAGGAGAACATAAGATAGGGTTGCTGCGTTGAAGTACCTAGCTAACGTCATCTATGTCATCTATGTATAACCAATCATTGGACAGATGCTATGTGGATTACAGAGCTCCACCTTCATGACGTCACCCGGGAGCTCAGAGTAGCAACCCTACCTTATGACGTCCTGTTTGTTTTCTCTTCCGCTCACGGTGGCCTTAATTGCCCTCATTTGCTTATTCATGTGAATGTTGACTCTTTGATAAGCTCGGTCAACTGCTGAAATGCGACTCTGAGCGGAAGACGGTCCAAACAGGAAAACATAAGATAGGGTTGCTGCGTTGAAGTTGTCGGCTGACGTCATCTGATAGGTGGGGTTTGGGATTGAGCGACCAATCATTGATCAGATAATTTGTGGGTTCAGAGTCCCGCCATTCTCATGATGTCACCCGGGACCTCAGAGAAGCAACCCTACCTTATGATGTCCTGTTTGGTTTCTCTTCCGCTCAAGGTGGCCTTTCTTGGCATCGTTGGCTCGCTCATACATGTGAATGTCGACTCTTTAATAAGCTCGGTCAACTGCTGAAATGCGACTATGGGCGGAAGACGGTCAAAAAAGTAAAACATAATGTAGGGTTGGTGTGTTGAAGAATTCGGGTAACGTCATTTGATAGGTGGGGTGTGGAACTTACCGACCAATCATTGATCAGATAATTTATGTGTTCAAAGCTCAATTCTTCTCATGACGTCACCCGGGAACTCAGAGTAGCAACCCTACCTTATGATGTAATGTTTGGTTTCTCTCCCCCTTACGACGTCTTTCTTGGTCTCGCTGGCTCATGTAAATGTTGACTCTAATAAGCTCGGTCAACTGCGGAAATGCGACTCTGGGAGGAAGACGGTACAAATAGGAGAACACAAGGTGGGTTGCTCTATTGAAGTAGCCGGATAACGTCGTTTCATAGGTGGGGCTTGGACATGACCAATCATTGGTAAGATGCCTTATAGGTACAAAATCCCGCCCTTCTCATGACGTCACTCGGGCAACTCAGAGTAGCAATCCTACTTTATATTGTGCTGTTTGATTTCTCTTCCGCTCAAGGAGGCCTCTCTTGGCCTCGCTGGCTAGAAGACTCCTTATGGTAATAATAATAATAACAATAATAATAATAATAAAGCTCGGGCAAATGCTGAAATGCGACACTGAGCAGAAGACGCTCCAAACAGAACATAAGGTCGTGTTGGTGCATTGAAGTACCCGGATGACGTCATATGATAGGTGCCTCTTGGGCATGACCGACCAATCATTGATCAGATTGTTTGTATATACAATACCCCGCCCTTCTTATGACGTCACTCGGGCAACTCAGAGTAGCAACCCTACCCTATGTTGTGCTGTTTGGTTCTTCTTCCTGTCACGGTGGCCTTGTTTAGTTAGCCTCGCTGGATTATGTGAAATGACGGCGGCTTTATCCTGCTGAAATGCGACTCTGAGTGGAAGACGGTCCAAACAGGAGAACATAAGATAGTGTTGCTGCGTTGAAGTTGTTGGCTGACGTCATCTGATAGGTGGGGTTTGGGATTGACCGACCAATCATTGATCAGATAATTTGTAGGTTCAGAGCCCTGCCCTACTCATGACATCATCCGGGAGCTCAGAGAAGCAACCCTACCTTATGATGTGCTGTTTGGTTTCTCTTCCGCTCACGGTGGCCTTGTTTACTTAGCCTCGCTGGATTATGTGAAATGACAGCGGCTTTATCCTGCTGAAATGCGACTCTGAGCGGAAGACTGTCCAAACAGGAGAACATAAGATAGGGTTGCTGCGTTGAAGTTGTCGGGTGACGTCATCTGATAGGTGGGGTTTGTGATTGACCGACCAATCATTGATCACATAATTTGTGGGTTCAGAGCCCGCCCTTCTCAAAACATTATCCGGGAGGTCAGAGAAGCAACCCTACCTTATGATGTGCTGTTTGGTTTCTCTTCTGCTCACGGTGGCCTTTCTTGGCCTCGTTGGCTCGCTCATACATGTGAATGTCGACTCTTTAATAAGCTCGGTCAACTACTGCAATGCGACTATGGGCGGAAGACGGTCTAAAAAGGAGAACATAAGATAGGGTTGGTGTGTTGAAGTATTCGGATGACGTCATCTGATAGGTGGTGTTTGGAACTTACCGACCAATCATGGATCAGACAATTTATGTGTTCAAAGCCAAGCTCTTCTCATGACGTCACCCGGGTACCTCAGAGTAGCAACCCTACCTTATGTTGTGCTGTTTGATTCCTTTTCCGCTCACGGTAGCCTTGTTTGGCCTCGCTGGATTATGTGAAATGAAGGCGCCTTTATCCTGCTGAAATGCGACTCTGAGCGGAAGACGGCCTAATCAGAACATAAGATAGGGTTGCTGCGTTGGAGTACCTGGATGACGTCATCTGATTGGCGGGGACTGGGTATAACCAATCATTGGACACATACTATGTGGATTACAGAGCTCCACCTTCATGACGTCACCCGGGAACTCAGAGTAGCAACCCTACCTTATGATTTCCTGTTTGGTTTCTCTTCCGCTCACGGTGGCCTTAATTGGCCTCATTAGCTCAATCATATGAATGTTGGTTGACTCACTCTTTAATAAGCTCGGTCAACTGCTGAAATGCGACTCTGAGCGGAAGACGGTCTAAATAGGAGAACATAAGGTGGGTTGCTGCGTTGAAGTAGCCGGATGACGTCGTCTCATAGGTGGGGCTTGGACATGACCAATCATTGGTCAGATGGTTTATAGGTACAAAATCCCGCCCTTCTCATGACGTCACTCGGGCAACTCAGAGTAGCAACCCTACCTTATGTTGTGCTGTTTGGTTCCTCTTCCGGTCACGGTGGCCTTGTTTAGTTAGCCTCGCTCGATTATGTGAAATGACAGCGGCTTTATCCTACTGAAATGCGAATCTGAGCGGAAGACTGTCCAAACAGGAGAACATAAGCTAGGGTTGCTGCGTTGAAGTTGTCAGGTGACGTCATCTGATAGGTGGGGTTTGTTATTGACCGACCAATCATTGATCAGTTAATTTGTGGATTCTTAGCCCCGCCCTTCTCATGACGTCACCCGGGTACATCAGAGTAGCAACCCTCCCTTATGTTGTGCTGTTTGGTTCTCCTTCCGCTCACGGTAGCCTCGTTTGGCCTCGCTGGATTATGTAAAATTAAGGCGCCTTTATCCTGCTGAAATGCAACTCTTAGCGGAAGACGGTCTAAACAAGAGAACATAAGATATGGTTGCCTCGTTGAAGTACCTGGCTGACGTCATGTGATAGGCGGGGCCTGGGTATAAGCAATCATTGGACACATACTATGTGGACGTCACCCGGGAGCTCAGAGTAGCAACCCTACCTTATGACGTCCTGTTGGTTTTCTCTTCCGCTCACGGTGGCCTTAATTGGCCTCATTTGCTCATTCATGTGAATGTTGACTCTTTGATAAGCTCGGTCAACTGCTGAAATGCGACTCTGGACGGAAGACGGTACAAATAGGAGAACATAAGGTGGGTTGCTTTATTGAAGTAGCCGGATGACGTCGTTTCATAGGTGAGGCTTGGATATGACCAATCATTGGTCAGATGCCTTATAGGTACAAAATCCCGCCCTTCTCATGACGTCACTCTGGCAACTCAGAGTAGCAACCCTACTTTTTATTGTGCTGTTTGATTTCTCTTCCGCTCACGGAGGCCTTTCTTGGCCTCGCTGGCTAGAAGACTTCTTATGGTAATAATAACAATAATAATAATAATAAAGCTCGGGCAAATGCTGAAATGCGACACTTAGCAGAAGACGCTCCAAACAGAACATAAGGATGCCGTCACATGATATGTGGCTCTTGGGCATGACCGACCAATCATTGATCAGATTGTTTGTATATACAATACCCCGCTCTTCTCATGGCGTCACTCGGGCAACTCAGAGTAGCAACCTTACCTTATGTTGTGCTGTTTGGTTCCTCTTCCGCTCATGGTAGCTTTGTTTAATTAGCCTCGCTGGATTATGTGAAATGACGGCGGCTTTATCCTACTGAAATGCGACTCTGAGCGGAAGACAGTCCAAACAGGAGAACATAAGATAGGGTTGCTGCGTTGAAGTAGTCGGCTGACGTCATCTGATAGGTGGTGTTTGGGATTGACCGAACAATCATTGATCACATAATTTGTGGGTTCAGAGCCCGCCCTTCTCAAAACATTATCCGGGAGGTCAGAGAAGCAACCCTACCTTATGATGTGCTGTTTTGTTTCTCTTCCGCTCACAGCGTCCTTTCTTGGCCTCGTTGGCTCGCTCATGCATGTGAATGTCGACTCTTTAATAAGCTCGGTCAACTACTGCAATGCGACTATGGGCGGAAGACGGTCTAAAAAGGAGAACATAAGGTAGGGTTGGTGTGTTGAAGTATTCGGATGACGTCATCTGATAGGTGGTGTTTGGAACTTACCGACCAATCATGGATCAGACAATTTGTTTGTTCAAAGCCCAGCTCTTCTCATGACGTCACCCGGGTACCTCAGAGTAGCAACCCTACCTTATGTTGTGCTGTTTGATTCCTTTTCCGCTCACGGTAGCCTTGTTTGGCCTCGCTGGATTATGTGAAGTGAAGGCGCCTTTATCCTGCTGAAATGCGACTCTGAGCGGAAGGCGGCCTAATCAGGAGAACATAAGATAGGGTTGCTGCGTTGAAGTACCTGGCTGACGTCATCTGATTGGCGGGGTCTGGGTATAACCAATCATTGGACATTTACTATGTGGATTACAGAGCTCCACCTTCATGACCATCACCCGGGAACTCAGAGTAGCAACCCTACCTTATGATGTGCTGTTTGGTTCTCCTTCCGCTCACGGTAGCCTCGTTTGGCCTCGCTGGATTATGTAAAATTAAGGCGCCTTTATCCTGCTGAAATGCAACTCTTAGCGGAAGGCGGTCTAAACAGGAGAACATAAGATATGGTTGCTGCGTTGAAGTACCTGGCTGACGTCATGTGATAAGCGGGGTCTGGGTATAAGCAATCATTGGACACATACTATGTGGACGTCACCCGGGAGCTCAGAGTAGCAACCCTACCTTATGACGTCCTGTTGGTTTTCTCTTCCGCTCACGGTGGCCTTAATTGGCCTCATTTGCTCATTCATGTGAATGTTGACTCTTTGATAAGCTCGGTCAACTGCTGAAATGCGACTCTGGACGGAAGACGGTACAAATAGGAGAACATAAGGTGGGTTGCTTTATTGAAGTAGCCGGATGACGTCGTTTCATAGGTGAGGCTTGGATATGACCAATCATTGGTTAGATGCCTTATAGGTACAAAATCCCGCCCTTCTCATGACGTCACTCTGGCAACTCAGAGTAGCAACCCTACTTTATATTGTGCTGTTTGATTTCTCTTCCGCTCAAGGAGGCCTTTCTTGGCCTCGCTGGCTAGAAGACTCCTTATGGTAATAATGATAACAATAATAATAATAATAAAGCTCGGGCAAATGCTGAAATGCGACACTGAGCGGAAGACGCTCCAAACAGAACATAAGGTCGGGTTGGTGCATTGAAGTACCCAGATGTCGTCTTATGATAGGTGGCTCTTGGGCATGACCGACCAATCATTGATCAGATTGTTTGTATATACAATACCCCGCCCTTCTCATGACGTCACTCGGGTAACTCAGAGTAGCAACCCTACCTTATGTTGTGCTGTTTGGTTCCTCTTCCGGTCACGGTGGCCTTGTTTAGTTAGCCTCGCTGGATTATGTGAAATGGCGGCGGCTTCATCCTGCTGAAATGCGACTCTGAGCGGAAGATGGTCCAAACAGGAGAACATAAGATAGGGTTGCTGCGTTGAAGTACCTAGCTAACGTCATCTATGTCATCTATGTATAACCAATCATTGGACAGATACTATGTGGATTACAGAGCTCCACCTTCATGACGTCACCCGGGAGCTCAGAGTAGCAACCCTACCTTATGATGTCCTGTTTGTTTTCTCTTCCGCTCACGGTGGCCTTGATTGCCCTCATTTGCTCATTCATGTGAATGTTGACTCTTTGATAAGCTCGGTCAACTGCTGAAATGCGACTCTGAGCGGAAGACGGTCCAAACAGGAGAACATAAGATAGGGTTGCTGCGTTGAAGTTGTCGGCTGACGTCATCTGATAGGTGGTGTTTGGGATTGAGCGACCAATCATTGATTAGATAATTTGTGGGTTCAGAGTCCCGCCATTCTCATGATGTCACCCGGGACCTCATAGAAGCAACCCTACCTTATGATGTCCCGTTTGGTTTCTCTTCCGCTCAAGGTGGCCTTTCTTGTCATCGTTGGCTCGCTCATACATGTGAATGTCGACTCTTTAATAAGCTCGGTCAACTGCTGAAATGCGACTATGGGCGGAAGACGGTCAAAAAAGGAAAACAATGTAGGGTTGGTGTGTTGTAGAATTCGGGTAACGTCATTTGATAGGTGGGGTGTGGAACTTACCGACCAAATCATTGATCAGATAATTTATGTGTTCAAAGCTCAATTCTTCTCATGACGTCACCCGGGAACTCAGAGTAGCAACCCTACCTTATGATGTAATGTTTGGTTTCTCTCCCCCTTACGACGTCTTTCTTGGTCTCGCTGGCTCATGTAAATGTTGACTCTAATAAGCTCGGTCAACTGCTGAAATGCGACTCTGGGAGGAAGACGGTACAAATAGGAGAGCATAAGGTGGGTTGCTCTATTGAAGTAGCCGGATGCTGTCGTTTCATAGGTGCAACCCTATCTTATGTTCTCCTGTTTGGATCGTCTACAGCCCAGAGTCGCATTTCAGCAGTTGACCGAGCTAATGAAAGAGTCAACATTCACAAGAATGAACCAGCGAGGCCAAGAAAGGCGACGTAAGGGGGAGAGAAACCAAACAGCACATCATAAGGTAGGGTTGCTACTCTGAGGTACCCGGGTAACGTCATGAGAAAGGCTGGGTTCGGAACCCATAGATTATCTGATCAATGATTGGTCGGTCAATTCCAATCCCCACCTATCAGATGACGTCATCCGGCTACTTCAACGCAGCAACCCTACATTATGTTCTCCTATTTGGACCGTCTTCCGCCCAGAGTCGCATTTCAGCAGTTGACCGAGCTTATTAAAGAGTCAACATTCACATGAATGAACCAACGAGGCCAAGAAAGGCGACGTAAGGGTGACAGAAACCAAACAGGAGATCACAAGGTAGGGTTGCTACTCTTAGCTCCCGGGTGACGTCATGAGAAGAGCTGGGCTTTGAACACATAAATTATCTGATTAATGATTGGTCGGTAAGTTCCAAACCCCACCTATCAGATGACGTCATCCGAATACTTCCACACACCAACCCTACCTTATGTTCTCCCTCTTTGACCGTTTTCCGCCCATAGTCGCATTGCAGTAGTTGACCGAGCTAATTAAAGAGTCGACATTCACATGTATGAGGGAGCCAACGAGGCCAAGAAAGGCCACCGTGAGCGGAAGAGAAACAAAACAGCACATAATAAGGTAGGGTTGCTTCTCTGAGCTCCCGGATGATGTCATGAATAGGGCGGGGCTCTGAACCGACAAATTATCTGATCAATGATTGGTCGGTCAATCCCAAACCCCACCTATCGGATGACGTAAACCGACAACTTCAACGCAGCAACCCTATCTTATGTTCCCCTGTTTTGACCGTCTTCCGCTCAGAGTCGCATTTCAGCAGGATAAAGCCGCCGTCATTTCACATAATCCAGCGAGGCTAACTAAACAAGGCCACCGTGACAGGAAGAGAAACCAAATATCACATCATAAGGTACGGTTGCTACTCTGAGCTCCCGGGTGATGTTGTGAGAAGGGTGGGGCGCTGAACACACAAATTATCTGATCAATGATTGGTCGGTCAATCCCAAACCCCACGTATCAGATGAGGTCAGCCGACAACTTCATTGCAGCAACCCTACTTATGTTCTCCTATTTAGACCGTCTTCCGAATAGAGTCGCATTTCAGTAGTTGACCGAGCTTATCAAAGAGTCAACATACACATGATTGAGCCAACGAGACCAAGTAAGGCCACCGTGAGCGGAAGAGAAACCAAACAGGACATCATAAGGTAGGGTTGCTACTCTGAGTTCCCGGGTGACGTCATGAGGGTGGAGCTCTGTAATCCACATAGTGTGTGTCCAATGATTGGTTATACGCAGGCCCCGACTATCAGTTGACGTCAGTCAGGTACTTCAACGCAGCAACCCTATCTTATGTTCTCCTGTTTAGACCGTCTTCCTCTCAGAGTCGCATTTCAGCAGGATAAAGCCGCCGTCATTTCACATAATCCAGCGAGGCTAACTAAACAAGGCCACCGTGACCGGAAGAGGAACCAAACAGCACAACATAAGGTAGGGTTGCTACTCTGAGTTGCCCGAGTGACGTCATGAGAAGGGCGGGGTATTGCATATACAGACAATCTGATCAATGATTGGTTGGTCATGCCCAAGAGCCACCTATCATCTGACGTCATCTTTATGTTGTGTTTGGACCGTCTTCTGCTCAGTGTCGCATTTCAGCATTTGCCCGAGCTTTATTACTGTTATTATTGTTATCATTATTACCATAAGGAGTCTTCTAGCCAGCAAGGCCAAGAAAGGCCTCCGTGAGAGGAAGAGAAATCAAACAGCACAATATAAAGTAGGGTTGCTACTCTGAGTTGCCCGAGTGACGTCATGAGAAGGGCGGGATTTTGTACCTATAAGGCATCTGACCAATGATCGGTCATGTCAAGCCCCACCTATGAAACGACGTCATCCGGCTACTTCAATAGAGCAACCCACCTTATGTTCTCCTATTTGTACCGTCTTCCGCCCAGAGTCGCATTTCAGCAGTTGACCGAGCTTATTAAAGAGTCAACATTCATATGAATGAGCCAGCGAGGCCAAGTAAGGCCACCGTGAGCGGAAGAGAAACCAAACAGCACATCATAAGGTAGGGTTGCTACTCTGAGCTCCCGGGTGACGTCATGAGAAGAGCTGGGCTTTGAACACATAAATCATCTGATCAATGGTTGGTCGGTAAGTTCCAAACCCCACCTATCAGATGACGTCATCGGGGTACTTCAACACATCAACCCTACCTTCCGCTCATAGTCGCATTGCAGTAGTTGACCGAGCTTTTTAAGGAGTCGATATTCACATGTATGAGCGAGCCAGCGAGATCAAGAAAGGCCATCAAACAGCAGATCATAAGGCAGGGTTGCTTCTCTGAGTTCCCGGATGATGTCATGAGAAGGGCGGGGCTCTGAACCCACAAATTATCTGATCAATGATTGGTCGGTCAATCCCAAACCCCACCTATCAGATGACGTCAGCCGACAACTTCAACGCAGCAACCCTATCTTATGTTCTGTTTAGACCGTCTTCCGCTCATAGTCGCATTTCAGCAGGATAAAGCCGCCGTCATTTCACATAATCCAGCGAGGCTAACTAAACAAGGCCACCGTGACCGGAAGAGGAACGAAACAGCACAACATAAGGTAGGGTTGCTACTCTGAGTTGCCCGAGTGACGTCATGAAAAGGGCGGGGTATTGTATATACAAACAATCTGATCAATGATTGGTCGGTCATGCCCAAGAGCCACCTATCATATGACGTCATCCGGGTACTTCAATGCACCAACCCGACCTTATGTTCTGTTTGGAGCGTCTTCTGCTCAGTGTCGCATTTCAGCATTTGCCCGAGCTTTATTATTATTATTATTATTATTATTATTATTATTATTATTATTATTAACATAAAGAGTGTTCTAGCCAGCGAGGCCACGAAAGTCCTCCGTGAGCGGAAGAAAAATCAAACAGCACATCATAAGGTAGGGTTGCTACTCTCAGTTCCCGGGTGACGTCATGAAGGTGCTCTGTAATCCACATAGTATGTGTCCAATGATTGGTTATACCCAGGCCCCGCCTATCAGATGACGTCAGCCATGTACTTCAATGCAGCAACCCTATCTTATGTTCTCCTGTTTAGACCGTCTTCCGCTCAGAGTCGCATTTCAGCAGGGTAAAGGCGCCTTCATTTCACATAATCCAGCGAGGCCAAACAAGGCTACCGTGAGCGGAAGAGGAATCAAACAGCACAACATAAGGTAGGGTTGCTACTCTGAGGTACCCGGGTGACGTCATGAGAAATGCGGGGTTCGGAACCCATAAATTATCTGATCAATGATTGGTCGGTAAGTTCCAAACCCCACCTATCAGATAACGTCATCCGGCTACTTCAACCCAGCAACCCTACCTTATGTTCTATCTGGACCGTCGTCCGCCCAGAGTCGCATTTGAGCAGTTGACCGAGCTTATTAAAGAGTCAACATTCACATGAATGAGCCAGCGAGGCCGAGAAAGGCGACGTAAGGGGGAGAGAAACCAAACAGCACATCATAAGGTAGGGTTGCTACTCTGCGCTCCCCGGTGACGTCATGAGAAGAGCTGGGCTTTGAACACATGAATTATCTGATCAATGATTTGTCGGTAAGTTCCAAACCCCACCTATCAGATGACGTTATCCGAATACTTCAACACACCAACCCTACCTTATGTTCTACTTTTTTGACCGTCTTCCGCCCATAGTCGCATTGCAGTAGTTGACCGAGCTTATCAAAGAGTCGATATTCACATGTATGAGCGAGCCAACGAGGCGAAGAAAAGCCACCGTGAGCGGAAGAGAAACCAAACAGCACATCATAAGGTAGGGTTGCTTCTCTGAGCTCCCGGATGATGTCATGAGAAGGGCGGGGCTCTGAACCCACAAATTATCTGATCAATGATTGGCCGGTCAATCCCAAGCCCCACCTATCAGATGACGTCAGCCGACTACTTCATTGCAGTAACCCTAATTATGTTCTCCTATTTGGACCGTCTTTCGCCCTAGAGTCGCATTTCAGTAGTTCACCGAGCTTATCAAAGAGTCAACATTCACATGATTGAGCCAGAGAGGCCAAGTAAGGCCACCGTGACTGGAAGAGAAACCAAACAGGACATCATAAGGTAGGGTTCCTACTCTGTGTTCCCGGGTGACGTTATGAGGGTGGAGCTCTGTAATCCACATAGTATGTGTCCAATGATTGGTTATACCCAGGCCCCGCCTATCAGATGACGTCAGCTAGGTACTTCAACGCAGCAACCCTCTCTTATGTTCTCCTGTTTTAGCAGGATAAAGGCGCCTTCATTTCACATAATCCAGCGAGGCCAAACAAGGCTACCGTGAGCGGAAGAGAAACCAAACAGCACAACATTAGGTAGGGTTGCTACTCTGAGGTACCCGGGTGACGTTCATGAGAAAGGCGGGGTTCCGAACTCACAAATTATCTGATCAATGATTGTTCGGTCAATTCCAATCCCCACCTATCAGGTAACGTCATCCGGCTACTTCAACGCAGCAACCCTACCTTATGTTCTATTTGGACAGTCTTCCACCCAGAGTCGCATTTCAGCAGTTGACCGAGCTTATCAAAGAGTCAACATTCACATGAATGAGCCAGCGAGGCCAAGAAAGGCATCGTAAGGAGGAAAGAAACCAAACAGCACACCATAAGGTAGAGTTGCTACTCTGAGCTCCCGGGTGACGTCATGAGAAGAGGTGGGGATTGGAATTGACCTACCAATCATTGATCAGATAATTTATGGGTTCCGAACCCCGCCGTTCTCATGACGTCCCCCTGGTACCTCAGAGTAGCAACCCTACCTTATGATGTTCTGTTTGGTTTCTCTTCCGCTCACGGTAGCCTTAATTCGCCTCATTGGCTCAATCATGTGAATGTTGACTCTTTAATAAGCTCGGTCAACTGCTGAAATGCGTCTCTGGGCTGAAGACGGTCCAAACAGGAGAACATAAGATAGGGTTGCTGCGTTGAAGTACAAGGCTGACGTCATCTCATAGGCGTGGCCAGGGTACAACCAATCATTGGACACATACTATGTGTATTACGGAGCTCCACCCTCATGACGTCACCCGGGAACTCAGAATACAACCCTTCCTTATGATGTCCTGTTTGGTTTCTCTTAGGTTCACGGTGGCCTTTCTTGGCCTCACTGGCTCATTCATGTGAATGTCGACTCTTTAATAAGCTTGGTCAACTGCTGCAATGCGATTATGGGCGAAAGACGGTACAAAAATGAGAACATAAGGTAAGATTGGTGTGTTGAAATACACAGGAAGAAGTCATCTGATAGGTGGGGTTTGGAACTTACCGACCAACCATTGGTGAGATAATTTGTGTGTTCAGAGCTCCGCTCTTCTCATGACGTCACCCGGGAGCTCAGAGTAGCAACCCTACCGTATGATGTGCTGTTTGGTTTCTCTTCCCATCACGTCGTCTTTCTTTGCCTCGCTGGCTCATTCATGGAAATCTTGACTCTTTAATAAGCTCGGTCAACTGCTGAAATGCGAATTTGCGCGGAAGACGGTGCAAATAGGAGAACATAAGGTAGGGTTGCTGGGTTGAAGTAGCCGGATGACGTCGTCTGATAGGCGTGGCCTGGGTATAACCAATCATTGGAAACATACTATGTGGATTACAGAGCTCCACCCTTATGACGTCACAGGGGAACTCAGAGTAGCAACCCTACCTTATGATGTCCTGTTTGGTTTCTCTTCCGCTCACGGTGGCCTTACTTGGCCTCACTGGCTCAATCATGTGAAATGTTGACTCTTTGATAAGCTCGGTGAACTACTGAAATGCGACTCTGGGCGGAAGACTGTCCAAACAGGAGAACATAATTAGGGTTTCTGCAATGAAGTAGTCGGCTGACGTCATCTGATAGGTGGGGTTTGGGATTGACCGACCAATCATTGATCAGATAATTTGTGTGTTCACCGCCCCGCCCTTCTCATGACATCACCCGGGAGCTCAGAGGAGCAACCATACCTTATGAAGTGCTGTTTGGTTTCTCTTCCGCTCACGGTGGCCTTTCTTGACCTCGTTGGCTCGCTCATACATGTGAATGTTGACTCTTTAATAAGCTTGGTCAACTACTGCAATGCGACTATGGGCGGAAGACGGTCAGAAAAGGAGAACATAAGGTAGGGTTGGTGTGTTGAAGTATTCCGATGACATCATGTGATAGGTGGGGTTTGGAACTTACCGACCAATCATTGATCAGATAATGTATGTGTTCAAAGCCCAGCTCTTCTCATGACGTCACCCGGGAGCTCAGAGTAGCAACGCCACCTTATGATGTCCTGTCTGGTTTCTCTCCCCCATACATCGCCTTTCTTGGCCTCGTTGGCTCATTCATGTGAATGTTGACTCTTTAATAAGCTCGGTCAACTGCTGAAATGCGACTCTGGGCGGAAGACGGTCCAAATAGGAGAACATAAGGTGGGGTCGCTGCTTTGAAGTTTCTGGATGACGTCATCTGATGGGTGGGGATTGGAATTGACCGACCAAACATTGATCAGATAATTTATGGGTTCCGAACCCCGCCTTTCTCATGACGTCCCCCTGGTACCTCAGAGTAGCAACCCTACCTTATATTGTGCTGTTTGATTCCTCTTCCGCTCACGGTAGCCTTGTTTGGCCTCGCTGGAGTATGTGAAATGAAGGCACCTTTATCCTGCTGAATTTCAACTCTGAGCGGAAGACGGTCTAAACACAACATAAGATAGAGTTCCTGCGTTGAAGTACTTAGAAGACGTCGTCTGATAGGTTGGGCTTGGACATGACCAATCGATTGGTCAGATGGTTTATAGGTACAAAATCCAGCCCTTCTCAAGACGTCACTCGGGCAACTCAAAGTAGCAACCGTACCTTATATTGTGCTGTTTGATTCCTCTTCCGCTCACGGTGGCCTTGTTTAGCCTCGCTAGATTATGCAAAATGACGGCGGCTTTATCCTGCTAAATTGCGACTCTGAGCGGAAGATGGTCGAAACAGAACATAAGATCCCTAGAACGAACATAAGGTAGGGTTGGTGTGTTGAAGTATTCGGATGACGTCATCTGATAGGTGGGGTTTGCAACTTACCGACCAATCATTGATCAGACAATTTATGTGCTCAAACCCCAGCTCTTCTCATGACGTCACCCGGGAGCTCAGAGTAGCAACCATACCTTATGATGTCCTGTTTGGTTTCTCTCCCCCTTACGTCGCCTTTCTTGGCCTCGCTGGCTCATTCATGTGAATGTTGACTCTTTCATAAGCTTGGTCAACTGCTGAAATGCGACTCTGTGCGGAAGACGGTCCAAACAGGAGAACATAAGGTATTGTTGCTGCGTTGAAGTATATGGATGACGTCGTCTGATAGGTGGGGCTTGGACATGACCAATCATTGGTCAAATGGTTTATAGGTACAAAATCCCGCCCTTCTCATGACGTCACTCGGGGAACTCAAAGTAGCAACCCTACCTTATGTTGTGCTGTTTGATTCCTCTTCCGCTGACGGTGGCCTTGTTTAGCCTCGCTAGATTTCGTAAAATGACGGCGGCTTTATCCTGCTAAAGTGCGACTCTGAGCGGAAATGTGACTCTGAGCAGAAGACGGTCCAAACAGAACATAAGATAGTTTTGGTTTGTTAAAGTACCCTGATGACGTCATCTGATAGGTGGGGCCTGGGACTTACCGACCAATCATTGATCAGATAATTTGTGGGTTCAGAGCCAAGCCGTTCTCATGACGTCACCCAGGTAGCTCAGAGTAGCAACCCTACCTTATGTTGTGCTGTTTGATTCCTCTTTCGCTCACGGTGGCCTTGTTCAGCCTCGCTAGATTATGTAAAATGACTTTATCCTGCTAAAGTACGACTCTGAGCGGAAGATGGTCGAAACAGGAGAACATAAGATCCCTAGGCGTGTTGCGTTTAAATACCCGGCTGACTTCATCTGATAGGCGTGGCCTGGGTATAACCAATCATTGGACACATGCTATGTGGATTACACAGCTCCACCCTCATGACGTCACCAGCGAACTCAGAGTAGCAACCCTACCTTATGATGTCCTGTTTGGTTTCTCTTCTGCTCACGGTGGCCTTACTTGGCCTCACTGGATCAACCATGTGATAGTTGACTCTTTCATAAGCTCGGTCAACTACTGAAATGCGACTCTCGGTGGAAGACGGTCCAAACAGAACATAATTAGGGTTGCTGCATTGAAGTTGTCGGCTGACCTCAACTGATAGGTGGGGTTTGGGATTGACCGACCAATCATTAATTAGATGATTTGTGGGTTCAGAGCCCCGCCCTTTTCATGACATCACCCGGGAGCTCAGAGTAGCAACCATGCCATATGATGTCCACTTTGGTTTCTCTTCCGCTCACGGTGGCCTTTTCTTGACCTTGTTGGCTCATTCATGTGAAGTTGACTTACTCTTCAATAAGCTCGGTCAACTGCTGAAATGCGACTCTGGGCGGAAGACTGTACAAATAGAACATAAGGTGGGTTGCTCTATTGAATTAGCCGGATGATGTCGTTTCATAGGTGGGGTTTGGACATGACCAATCATTGGTAAGATGGTTTATATACAATAACCCGCCCTTCTCAAGACGTCACTCGGGCAACTCAGAGTAGCAACCCTACCTTACGTTGTGCTGTTTGGTTCCTCTTCTGGTTACGGTGGCCTTGTTTAGTTAGCCTCGCTGGATTATGTGAAATGACGGCGGCTTTATCCTGCTGAAATGCGACTCTGAGCTGATGACGGTCCAAACAGGAGAACATAAGATAGGGTTCCTGCGTTGAAGTTGTCGGCTGACGTCATCTCATAGGTGGGGTTTGGGATTGACCGACCAATCATTAATCAGATAATTTGTGGGTTCAGAGCCCCGCCCTTCTCATGACATCATCTGGGAGCTCAGAGAAGAAACCCTACCTTATGATGCGCTGTTTGGCTTCTCTTCCGCTCACGGTGGCCTTTCTTGGCCTCGTTGTCTCGCTCATACATGTGAATGTCGACTCATTAATAAGCTCGGTCAACTACTACAATGCGCCTATGGGTGGAAGACGGTCAAAAAACGAGAACATAAGGTAGGCTTGGTGCTTTAACGTATTCGGATAACGTCATCTGATAGGTGGGGTTTGGAACTTACCGACCAATCATTGATCAGATAATTTATGTGTTCAAAGCCCAGCTCTTCTCATGACGTCACCCGGGAGCTCAGAGTAGCAACCCTACCTTATGATGTCCTGTTTGGTTTCTCTTCTGCTCACGGTGGCCTTACTTGGCCTCACTAGCTCAATCATGTGAATGTTGACTCTTTGATAACCTCGGTCAACTACTGAAATGCGACTCTAGGCGGAAGACGGACCAAACAGGAGAACATAATTAGGGTTGCTGCAATGAAGTAGTCAGCTGACGTCATCTGATAGGTGGGGTTTGGGATTGACCGACCAATCATTGATCAGATAATTTGTCTGTTCAGCGCCCCGCCCTTCTCATGACATCATCAGTGAGCTCAAAGTAGCAACCACATCTTATGATGTGCTGTTTGGTTTCTCTTCCGCTCACGGTGGCCTTTTCTTGGCCTCGTTGGCTCATTCATGTGAATATTGTTGACTTACTCTTTAATAAGCTCGGCTAACTGCTGAAATGCGACTCTGGGCGGAAGACTGTACAAATTGGAAAAAATAAGGTGGGTTGCTCTATTGAAGTAGCCGGATGACGTCGTTTCATAGGTGGGGCTTGGACATGACCAATCATTGGTCAGATGCTTATAGGTACAAAATCCCGCCCTTCTCATGACGTCACTCGGCCAACTCAGAGTAGCAACCCTACTTTATATTGTGCTGTTTGATTTCTCTTCCGCTCACGGAGGCCTTTCTTGGCCTCGCTGGCTAGAAGACTCCTTGTGGTAATAATAATAACAATAATGATAATAACAAAGCTCGGCAAATGCTGAAATGCGACACTGAGCAGAAGACGCTCCAAACAGAACATAAGGGGGTTGGAGCTTTGAGTACCCGGACGTCATATGATAGGTGGCTCTTGGGTATGACCGACCAATCATTGATCAGATTGTTTGTATATACAATACCCCGCCCTTCTCATGACGTCACTCGGGCAACTCAGAGTAGCAACCCTACCTTATGTTGTGCTGTTTGGTTCCTCTTCCGGTCACGATGGCCTTGTTTAGTTAGCCTCGCTGGATTATGTGAAATGACGGGGGCTTTATCCTGCTGAAATGCGACTCTGAGCGGAAGACGGTCCAAACAGGAGAACATAAGATAGGGTTGCTGTGTTGAAGTTGTCGGCTGACGTCGTCTGATAGGTGGGGTTTGGGATTGACCGATAAATCATTGATCAGATAATTTGTGGGTTCAGAGCCCCGCCCTTCTCATGACATCATCCGGGAGCTCAGAGAAGCAACCCTACCTTATGATGTGCTGTTTGGTTTCTCTTCCGCTCACGGTGGCCTTTCTTGGCCTCGTTGGCTCGCTCATACATGTGAATGTCGACTCTTTAATAAGCTCGGTCAGCTACTATAATGCGACTGTTGGTGGAAGACTATCAAAAAAGAACATAAGGTAGGGTTGGTTCGTTGACGTATTCGGATAACGTCATCTGATAGGTGGGGTTTGGAACTTACTGACCAATCATTGATCAGACAATTTATGTGCTCAAACCCCAGCTCTTCTCATGACGTCACCCGGGAGCTCAGAGTAGCAACCATACCTTATGATGTCCTGTTTGGTTTCTCTCCCCCTTACGTCGCCTTTCTTGGCCTCGCTGGCTCATTCATGTGAATGTTGACTCTTTCATAAGCTTGGTCAACTGCTGAAATACGACTCTGTGCGGAAGACGGTCCAAACAGGAGAACATAAGGTATGGTTGCTGCGTTGAAGTATATGGATGACGTCGTCTGATAGGTGGGGCTTGGACATGACCAATCGAATGGTCAAATGGTTTATAGGTACAAAATCCCGCCCTTCTCATGACGTCACTCGGGGAACTCAAAGTAGCAACCCTACCTTATGTTGTGCTGTTTGATTCCTCTTCCGCTGACGGTGGCCTTGTTTAGCCTCGCTAGATTTCGTAAAATGACGGCGGCTTTATCCTGCTAAAGTGCGACTCTGAGCGGAAATGTGACTCTGAGCAGAAGACGGTCCAAACAGAACATAAGATAGTTTTGGTTTGTTAAAGTACCCTGATGACGTCATCTGATAGGTGGGGCCTGGGACTTACCGACCAATCATTGATCAGATAATTTGTGGGTTCAGAGCCAAGCCGTTCTCATGACGTCACCCAGGTAGCTCAGAGTAGCAACCCTACCTTATGTTGTGCTGTTTGATTCCTCTTTCGCTCACGGTGGCCTTGTTCAGCCTCGCTAGATTATGTAAAATGACTTTATCCTGCTAAAGTACGACTCTGAGCGGAAGATGGTCGAAACAGGAGAACATAAGATCCCTAGGCGTGTTGCGTTTAAATACCCGGCTGACTTCATCTGATAGGCGTGGCCTGGGTATAACCAATCATTGGACACATGCTATGTGGATTACACAGCTCCACCCTCATGACGTCACCCGCGAACTCAGAGTAGCAACCCTACCTTATGATGTCCTGTTTGGTTTCTCTTCTGCTCACGGTGGCCTTACTTGGCCTCACTGGATCAACCATGTGATAGTTGACTCTTTCATAAGCTCGGTCAACTACTGAAATGCGACTCTCGGTGGAAGACGGTCCAAACAGAACATAATTAGGGTTGCTGCATTGAAGTTGTCGGCTGACCTCAACTGATAGGTGGGGTTTGGGATTGACCGACCAATCATTAATTAGATGATTTGTGGGTTCAGAGCCCCGCCCTTTTCATGACATCACCCGGGAGCTCAGAGTAGCAACCATGCCATATGATGTCCACTTTGGTTTCTCTTCCGCTCACGGTGGCCTTTTCTTGGCCTTGTTGGCTCATTCATGTGAATGTTGACTTACTCTTCAATAAGCTCGGTCAACTGCTGAAATGCGACTCTGGGCGGAAGACTGTACAAATAGAACATAAGGTGGGTTGCTCTATTGAATTAGCCGGATGATGTCGTTTCATAGGTGGGGTTTGGATATGACCAATCATTGGTAAGATGGTTTATATACAATAACCCGCCCTTCTCAAGACGTCACTCGGGCAACTCAGAGTAGCAACCCTACCTTACGTTGTGCTGTTTGGTTCCTCTTCTGGTTACGGTGGCCTTGTTTAGTTAGCCTCGCTGGATTATGTGAAATGACGGCGGCTTTATCCTGCTGAAATGCGACTCTGAGCTGATGACGGTCCAAACAGGAGAACATAAGATAGGGTTCCTGCGTTGAAGTTGTCGGCTGACGTCATCTCATAGGTGGGGTTTGGGATTGACCGACCAATCATTAATCAGATAATTTGTGGGTTCAGAGCCCCGCCCTTCTCATGACATCATCCGGGAGCTCAGAGAAGAAACCCTACCTTATGATGCGCTGTTTGGCTTCTCTTCCGCTCACGGTGGCCTTTCTTGGCCTCGTTGTCTCGCTCATACATGTGAATGTCGACTCATTAATAAGCTCGGTCAACTACTACAATGCGCCTATGGGTGGAAGACGGTCAAAAAACGAGAACATAAGGTAGGCTTGGTGCTTTAACGTATTCGGATAACGTCATCTGATAGGTGGGGTTTGGAACTTACCGACCAATCATTGATCAGATAATTTATGTGTTCAAAGCCCAGCTCTTCTCATGACGTCACCCGGGAGCTCAGAGTAGCAACCCTACCTTATGATGTCCTGTTTGGTTTCTCTTCTGCTCACGGTGGCCTTACTTGGCCTCACTAGCTCAATCATGTGAATGTTGACTCTTTGATAACCTCGGTCAACTACTGAAATGCGACTCTAGGCGGAAGACGGACCAAACAGGAGAACATAATTAGGGTTGCTGCAATGAAGTAGTCAGCTGACGTCATCTGATAGGTGGGGTTTGGGATTGACCGACCAATCATTGATCAGATAATTTGTCTGTTCAGCGCCCCGCCCTTCTCATGACATCATCAGTGAGCTCAAAGTAGCAACCACATCTTATGATGTGCTGTTTGGTTTCTCTTCCGCTCACGGTGGCCTTTTCTTGGCCTCGTTGGCTCATTCATGTGAATATTGTTGACTTACTCTTTAATAAGCTCGGCTAACTGCTGAAATGCGACTCTGGGCGGAAGACTGTACAAATTGGAAAAAATAAGGTGGGTTGCTCTATTGAAGTAGCCGGATGACGTCGTTTCATAGGTGGGGCTTGGACATGACCAATCATTGGTCAGATGCCTTATAGGTACAAAATCCCGCCCTTCTCATGACGTCACTCGGCCAACTCAGAGTAGCAACCCTACTTTATATTGTGCTGTTTGATTTCTCTTCCGCTCACGGAGGCCTTTCTTGGCCTCGCTGGCTAGAAGACTCCTTGTGGTAATAATAATAACAATAATGATAATAACAAAGCTCCGGCAAATGCTGAAATGCGACACTGAGCAGAAGACGCTCCAAACAGAACATAAGGTCGGGTTGGAGCTTTGAAGTACCCGGGTGACGTCATATGATAGGTGGTTCTTGTGCATGACCGACCAATCATTGATCAGATTGTTTGTATATACAATACCCCGCCCTTCTCATGACGTCACTCGGGCAACTCAGAGTAGCAACCCTACCTTATGTTGTGCTGTTTGGTTCCTCTTCCGGTCACGATGGCCTTGTTTAGTTAGCCTCGCTGGATTATGTGAAATGACGGGGGCTTTATCCTGCTGAAATGCGACTCTGAGCGGAAGACGGTCCAAACAGGAGAACATAAGATAGGGTTGCTGTGTTGAAGTTGTCGGCTGACGTCGTCTGATAGGTGGGGTTTGGGATTGACCGATAAATCATTGATCAGATAATTTGTGGGTTCAGAGCCCCGCCCTTCTCATGACATCATCCGGGAGCTCAGAGAAGCAACCCTACCTTATGATGTGCTGTTTGGTTTCTCTTCCGCTCACGGTGGCCTTTCTTGGCCTCGTTGGCTCGCTCATACATGTGAATGTCGACTCTTTAATAAGCTCGGTCAGCTACTATAATGCGACTGTTGGTGGAAGACTATCAAAAAAGAACATAAGGTAGGGTTGGTTCGTTGACGTATTCGGATAACGTCATCTGATAGGTGGGGTTTGGAACTTACTGACCAATCATTGATCAGACAATTTATGTGCTCAAACCCCAGCTCTTCTCATGACGTCACCCGGGAGCTCAGAGTAGCAACCATACCTTATGATGTCCTGTTTGGTTTCTCTCCCCCTTACGTCGCCTTTCTTGGCCTCGCTGGCTCATTCATGTGAATGTTGACTCTTTCATAAGCTTGGTCAACTGCTGAAATACGACTCTGTGCGGAAGACGGTCCAAACAGGAGAACATAAGGTATGGTTGCTGCGTTGAAGTATATGGATGACGTCGTCTGATAGGTGGGGCTTGGACATGACCAATCGAATGGTCAAATGGTTTATAGGTACAAAATCCCGCCCTTCTCATGACGTCACTCGGGGAACTCAAAGTAGCAACCCTACCTTATGTTGTGCTGTTTGATTCCTCTTCCGCTGACGGTGGCCTTGTTTAGCCTCGCTAGATTTCGTAAAATGACGGCGGCTTTATCCTGCTAAAGTGCGACTCTGAGCGGAAATGTGACTCTGAGCAGAAGACGGTCCAAACAGAACATAAGATAGTTTTGGTTTGTTAAAGTACCCTGATGACGTCATCTGATAGGTGGGGCCTGGGACTTACCGACCAATCATTGATCAGATAATTTGTGGGTTCAGAGCCAAGCCGTTCTCATGACGTCACCCAGGTAGCTCAGAGTAGCAACCCTACCTTATGTTGTGCTGTTTGATTCCTCTTTCGCTCACGGTGGCCTTGTTCAGCCTCGCTAGATTATGTAAAATGACTTTATCCTGCTAAAGTGCGACTCTGAGCGGAAGATGGTCGAAACAGGAGAACATAAGATCCCTAGGCGTGTTGCGTTTAAATACCCGGCTGACTTCATCTGATAGGCGTGGCCTGGGTATAACCAATCATTGGACACATGCTATGTGGATTACACAGCTCCGACCTCATGACGTCACCCTCGAACTCAGAGTAGCAACCCTACCTTATGATGTCCTGTTTGGTTTCTCTTCTGCTCACGGTGGCCTTACTTGGCCTCACTGGATCAACCATGTGATAGTTGACTCTTTCATAAGCTCGGTCAACTACTGAAATGCGACTCTCGGTGGAAGACGGTCCAAACAGAACATAATTAGGGTTGCTGCATTGAAGTTGTCGGCTGACCTCAACTGATAGGTGGGGTTTGGGATTGACCGACCAATCATTAATTAGATGATTTGTGGGTTCAGAGCCCCGCCCTTTTCATGACATCACCCGGGAGCTCAGAGTAGCAACCATGCCATATGATGTCCACTTTGGTTTCTCTTCCGCTCACGGTGGCCTTTTCTTGGCCTTGTTGGCTCATTCATGTGAAGTTGACTTACTCTTCAATAAGCTCGGTCAACTGCTGAAATGCGACTCTGGGCGGAAGACTGTACAAATAGAACATAAGGTGGGTTGCTCTATTGAATTAGCCGGATGATGTCGTTTCATAGGTGGGGTTTGGATATGACCAATCATTGGTAAGATGGTTTATATACAATAACCCGCCCTTCTCATGACGTCACTTGGGCAACTCAGAGTAGCAAACTTACCTTATGTTGTGCTGTTTGGTTCCTCTTCCGGTCACGGTGGCCTTGTTTAGTTATCCTCGCTGGATTATGTGAAATGACGGCGGCTTTATCCTGCTGAAATGCGACTCTGAGCGGAAGACGCTCCAAACAGGAGAAAATAAGATAGGGTTGCTGCGTTGAAGTTGTCGGGTGACGTCATCTGATAGGTGGGGTTTGGGATTGACCGACCAATCATTGATCGGATAATTTGTGGTTCAGAGCCCCGTTCTTCTCATGACATCATCCGGGAGCTCAGAGAAGCAACCCTACCTTATGATGTGCTGTTTGGTTTCTCTTCCGCTCACGGTGGCCTTTCTTGGCCTCGTTGGCTCGCTCATACATGTGAATGTCGACTCTTTAATAAGCTCGGTAAGCTACTGCAATGCGACTATGGGCGGAAGACGGTCAAAAAAGGAGAACAAACGGTTGGGTTGGAGTGTTGAAGTATTCGGATGACATCATCTGATAGGTGGGGTTTGGAACTTATCGACCAATCATTGATCAGATAATTTATGTGTTCAAAGCCCAGCTCTTCTCATGACGTCACCCGGGAGCTCAGAGTAGCAACCCTACCTTATGATGTCCTGTTTGGTTTCTCTCCCCCTTACGTCGCCTTTCTTGGTTTCGCTGGCTCATTCATGTGAATGTTGACTCTTTAATAAGCTCGGTCAACTGCTGAAATGCGACTCTGGGTGGAAGACTGTCCCAATAGGAGAACATAAGGTAGGGTTGCTGCGTTGAAGTAGCCGGATGACGTCGTTTCATAGGTGGGGCTTGGACATGACCAATCATTGGTCAGATGCCTTATAGGTACAAAATCCCGCCCTTCTCATGACGTCACTCGGGCAACTCAGAGTAGCAACCCTACTTTATATTGTCCTGTTTGATTTCTCTTCTGCTCAGAGAGGCCTTTCTTGGCCTCGCTGGCTAGAAGACTCCTTATGGTAATAAAAATAAGAATAATAATAATAAGGCAAAGGGGATAAGAGTGAGTGCTCAAATTACAGAGATATAAGTTTGTTGAGTGTTCCTGGTAAATTATATGGGAGGGTATTGATTGAGAGGGTGAAGGCATGTACAGAGCATGAGATTGGGGAAGAGCAGTGTAGTTTCAGAAGTGGTGGAGGATGTGTGGATTAGGTGTTTGCTTTGAAGAATGTATGTGAGAAATACTTAGAAAAGCAAATGGATTTGTATGTAGCATTTATGGATCTGGAAAAGGCATATGATAGAGTTGATAGAGATGCTCTGTGGAAGGTATTAAGAATATATGGTGTGGGTGGCATGTGTACGTGTAGGAAGAGAGGAAAGTGATTGGTTCTCAGTGAATGTAGGTTTGCGGCAGGGGTGTGTGATGTCTCCATGGTTATTTGATTTGTTTATGGATGGGGTTGTTAGGGAGGTGAATGCAAGAGTTTTGGAAAGAGAGGCAAAAATGAAGTCTATTGTGGATGAGAGAGCTTGGGAAGTGAGTCAGTTGTTGTTCGCTGATGATACAGCGCTGGTGGCTGATTCATGTGAGAAACTGCAGAAGCTGGTGACTGAGTTTGGTAAAGTGTGTGAAAGAAGAAAGTTAAGAGTAAATGTGAATAAGAGCAAGGTCATTAGGTACAGTACGGTTGAGGGTCAAGTCAATTGGGAGGTAAGTTTGAATGGAGAAAAACTGGAGGAAGTAAAGTGTTTAAGATATCTGAGAGTGGATCTGGCAGCGGATGGAACCATGGAAGCGGAAGTGAATCATAGGGTGGGGGAGGGGGCGAAAATCCTGGGAGCCTTGAAGAATGTGTGGAAGTCGAGAACATTATCTCGGAAAGCAAAAATGGGTATGTTTGAAGGAATAGTGGTTCCAGCAATGTTGTATGGTTGCGAGGCGTGGGCTATGGATAGAGTTGTGCGCAGGAGGGTGGATGTGCTGAAAATGAGATGTTTGAGGACAATGTGTGGTGTGAGGTGGTTTGATCGAGTAAGTAATGTAAGGGTAAGAGAGATGTGTGGAAATAAAAAGAGCGTGGTTGAGAGAGCAGAAGAGGGTGTTTTGAAATGGTTTGGGCACATGGAGAGAATCAGTAAGGAAAGATTGACCAAGAGGATATATGTGTCGGAGGTGGAGGGAACGAGGAGAAGTGGGAGACCAAATTGGAGGTGGAAAGATGGAGTGAAAAAGATTTTGAGTGATCGGGGCCTGAACATGCAGGAGGGTGAAAGGCGGGCAAGGAATAGAGTGAATTGGATCGATGTGGTATACCGGGGTTGACGGGCTGTCAGTGGATTGAATCAGGGCATGTGAAGCGTCTGGGGTAAACCATGGAAAGCTGTGTGGGGCCTGGATGTGGAAAGGGAGCTGTGGTTTCGTGCATTATTGCATGACAGCTAGGGACTGAGTGTGAACGAATGAGGCCTTTGTTGTCTTTTCCTAGCGCTACCTCGCACACATGAAGGGGGAGGGGGATGGTATTCCATGTGTGGCGAGGTGGCGGTGGGAATGAATAAAGGCAGACAGTGTGAATTGTGTGCATGGGTATATATGTACGTGCTTGTCTGTGTGTAATATATATGTGTACATTGAGATGTATGGGCATGTATATTTGTGTGTGTGGACGTGTGTGTATATACATGTGTATGGGGGTGGGTTGGGCCATTTCTGTCGTCTGTTTCCTTGCGCTTCCTCGCAAACGTGGGAGAGAGCGACAGGAGGCCTTGTTTAGTTAGCCTCGCTGGATTATGTGAAATGACGGCGGCTTTATCCTGCTAAAATGCGACTCTAACGGAAGACGGTCCAAACAGGAGAACATAAGATAGGGTTGCTGCGTTGAAGTTGTCGGCTGACGTCATCTAATAGTTGGGGTTTGGGATTGACCGACCAATCATTGATCAGATAATTTGTGGTTCAGAGCCCCGCCCTTCTCATGACATCATCCGGGAGCTCAGAGAAGCAACACTACCTTATGACGTGCTGTTTGGTTTCTTTTCCGCTCAAGGTGGCCTTTCTTGGCCTCGTTGGCTAGCTCATACATGTGAATGTCGAGTCTTTAATAAGCTCCGTCAACTACTGCAATGCGACTATGGGCGGAAGACGGTCATAAAAGGAGAACATAAGGTAACGTTGGTGTGTTGAAGTATTCGGATGACGTCATCTGATTGTTGGGTTTGGAACTTACCGACCAATCATTGATCAGACAATTTATGTGTTCAAAGCCCAGCTCTTCTCATGACGTCACCCGGGAACTCAGAGTAGCAACCCTACCTTATGATGTCATGTTTGGTTTCTCTTCCGCTCATGGTGGCCTTACTTGGCCTCTCTGGCTCAATCATGTGAATGTTGACTCTCTGAGAAGCTCTGTCAACTACTGAAATGCGACTCTAGGCGGAAGACGATACAAACAGAACATAATTAGTGTTGCTGCAATGAAGTAGTAGGCTAACGTCATCTGATAGGTGGGGTTTCGGATCGACCGACCAATCATTGATCAGATAATTTGGGTGTTCAGCGCCCCGCCCTTCTCATGACATCACCCTTGAGCTCAAAGTAGCAACCCTACCTTATGATGTGCTGTTTGGTTTCTATTCCGCTTACGGTGGCCTTTTCTTGGCCTCGTTAGCTCATTCATGTGAATGTTGACTCACTCTCTAATAAGCTCGGTCAACTGCTGAAATGCGACTTTGGGCGGAAGACGGTACAAATAGGAGAACATAAGGTGGGTTGGTCTATTGAAGTAGCCGGATGACGTCGTTTCATAGGTGGGGCTTGGACATGACCAATAATTGGTCAGATGCCTTATAGGTACAAAATCCCGCCCTTCTCATGACGTCACTCGGGCAACTCAGAGTAGCAACCCTTCTTTATATTGTGCTGTTTGATTTCTCTTCCGCTCACGGGGGCCTTTCTTGGCCTCGCTGGCTAGAAGACTCCTTATGGTAATAATGATAAGAATAATAATAATAAGGCAAAGGGAAGAAGAGTGAGTGCTTAAATTACAGAGGTATAAGTTTGTTGAGTATTCCTGGTAAATTATATTTGAGGGTATTGATTGAGAGGCTGAAGGCATGTACAGAGCATGAGATTGGGGAAGAGCAGTGTGGTTTCAGAAGTGGAAGAGGATGTGTGGATCAGGTGTTTGCTTTGAAGAATGTATGTGAGATATGCTTAGATAAGCAAATGGATTTGTATGCAGCATTTATGGATCTGTAGAAAGCTTATGATATAGTTGATAGAGATGCTCTGTGGAGGGTATTAAGAATATATGATGTGGGTGGCAAGTTGTTAGAAGCAGTGAAAAGTTTTTATCGAGGATGTAAGGCATGTGTACGTGTAGGAAGAGAGGAAAGTGATTGGTTCTCAGTGAATGTAGGTTTGCGGCAGGGGTATGTGATGTCTCCATGGTTGTTTAATTTGTTTATGGATGGGGTTGTTAGGGAGGTGAATGCAAGAGTTTTGGAAAGAGGGGCAAAAATGAAGTCTGTTGTGGATGAGAGAGCTTGGGAAGTGAGTCAGTTGTTGTTCGCTGATGATACAGCGCTGGTGGCTGATTCATGTGAGAAACTGCAGATGCTGGTGACTGAGTTTGGTAAAGTGTGTTAAAGAAGAAAGTTAAGAGTAAATGTGAATAAGAGCAAGGGTATTAGGCACAGTAGGGTTGAGGGTCAAGTCAATTGGGAGGTGAGTTTGAATGGAGAAAAACTGGAGGAAGTAAAGTGTTTTAGATATCTGAGAGTGGATCTGGCAGCGGATGGAACCATGGAAGCGGAAGTGGATCATAGGGTGGGGGAGCGGGCGAAAATCCTGGGAGCCTTGAAGAATGTGTGGAAGTCGAGAACATTATCTCGGAAAGCAAAAATGGGTATGTTTGAAGGAATAGTGGTTCCAACAATGTTGTATGGTTGCGAGGCGTGGGCTATGGATAGAGTTGTGCGCAGGAGGGTGGATGTGCTGGAAATGAGATGTTTGAGGACAATGTGTGGTGTGAGGTAGTTTGATCGAGTAAGTAATGTAAAGGTAAGAGAGATGTGTGGAAATAAAAAGAGCGTGGTTGAGAGAGCAGAAGAGGGTGTTTTGAAATGGTTTGGGCACATGGAGAGAATGAGTGAGGAAAGATTGACCAAGAGGATATATGTGTCGGAGGTGGAGGGAACGAGGAGAAGTGGGAGACCAAATTGGAGGTGGAAAGATGGAGTGAAAAAGATTTTGAGTGATCGGGGCCTGAACATGCAGGAGGGTGAAAGGCGGGCAAGGAATAGAGTGAATTGGATCGATGTGGTATACCGGGGTTGACGGGCTGTCAGTGGATTGAATCAGGGCATGTGAAGCGTCTGGGGTAAACCATTGAAAGCTGTGTGGGGCCTGGATGTGGAAAGGAAGATGTGGTTTCGGGCATTATTGCATGACAGCTAGGGACTGAGTGTGAACGAATGAGGCCTTTGTTGTCTTTTCCTAGCGCTACCTCGCACACATGAAGTGGGAGGGGGATGGTATTCCATGTGTGGCGAGGTGGCGGTGGGAATGAATAAAGGCAGACAATGTGAATTGTGTGCATGGGTATATATGTATGTGTCTGTGTGTGTAATATATATGTGTACATTGAGATGTATAGGCATGTATATTTGCGTGTGTGGACGTGTGTGTATATACATATGTATGAGGGTGGGTTGGGCCATTTCTTTCGTCTGTTTCCTTGCGCTTCCTCGCAAACGCGGGAGACAGCGACAAAACAAAATAAAAAATAAAAAAAATGATAATAATAAAGCTCGGGCAAATGCTGAAATGCGACACTGAGCAGAAGACGCTCCAAACAGAACATAAGGTCGGGTTGGTGCATTAAAGTACCCGGATGACGTTATATGATAGGTGGCTCTTAGGCATGACCGACCAATGATTGATCAGAAAATTTGTGTGTTAAGCGCCCCGCCCTTTTCATGACATCACCCGGGAGTTCAGAGTAGCAACCCTACCTTATGTTGTGCTGTTTGGTTCCTCTTCCACTCACGGAGGCCTTGTTTAGTTAGCCTCGCTGGATTATGTGAAATGACGGCGGCTTTATCCTGCTAAAATGCGACTCTAACGGAAGACGGTCCAAACAGAACATAAGATATGGTTGCTGCGTTGAAGTTGTCGGCTGACGTCATCTAATAGTTGGGGTTTGGGATTGACCGACCAATAATTGATCAGATAATTTGTGTGTTCGGAGCCCTCTCTTCTCATGACGTCACCCGGGAGCTCAGAGTAGCAACCCTACCTTATGATGTCCTGTTTGGTGTCTCTTCCCCTCACGTCGTCTTTCTTTGCCTTGCTGGCTCATTCTTGCAAATGTTGACTCTTTAATAAGCTCGGTCAACTGCTGAAATCCGAATTTGGGCGGAAGACGGTCCAAATAGGAGAACATAAGGTAGGGTTGCTGCGTTGAAGTATCCGGATGACGTCGTCTGATAGGTGGGGCTTGGACATGACCAATCGATTGGTCAGATGGTTTTTAGGTACAAAATCCCGCCCTTCTCATGATGTCACTCGGGCATCTCAAAGTAGCTACCGTACCTTATGTTGTGCTGTTTGATTCCTCTTCCGCTCACGGTGGCCTTGTTTAGCCTCGCTAGATTATGTAAAATGACTGCGGCTTTATCCTGCTAAAATGCGACTCTGAGCGGAAGATGGTCGAAACAGGAGAACATAAGATCCCTTGTGTTCTGCGTTTAAGTACCCGACTGACGTCATCTGAAAGGCGTGGCCTGGGTATAGACAATCATATGACACATACTATGTGGATTACAGAGCTCCACCCTCATGACGTCACCCGGGAACTCAGAGTAGCAACCCAACCTTATGATGTCCTGTTTGGTTTCTCTTCCGCTCAAAGTGCCCTTACTTGGCCTCAGTGGCTCGATCATGTGAATGTTGACTCTTTAATAAGCTCGGTGAACTGGTGAAATGCGACTCTGGGCGGAAGACGGTCCAAACATTAGGGTTGCTGCAATGAAGTAGTCGGCTGACGTCATCTGATAGGTGAGGTTTGGGCATGACCGACCAATCATTGATCAGATTGTTTGTATATACAATACCCTGCCCTTCTCATGACGTCACTCGGGCAACTCAGAGTAGCAACCCTACCTTATGTTGTGCTGTTTGGTTCCTCTTCCGCTCAAGGTGACCTTAATTGGCCTCATTGTCTCAATCATGTGAATGTTGACTCTTTGATAAGCTCGGTCAACAGGTGAAATGCGATTCTGGGTGGAAGACGGTCCAAACGGGAACACATGATATAGGGTTGGTGCATTGAAGTATACGGCTGACGTCATCTCATAGGCGTGGCCTGGGTATAGACAATCATTGGACACATACTATGTGGATGACGGAGCTCCACCCTCATGAAGTCACCCGGGAAGTCAGAATACCCCGCCCCTTTCTTATGACGTCCTGTTTGGTTTCTCTTAGGCTCACGGTGGCCTTTCTTGGCCCCACTGGCCCATTCATGTGAATGTCGACTCTTTAATAAGCTCGGTCAACTGCTGCAATGCGATTATTACCGACCAACCATTGATCATATAATTTGTGTGTTCGGAGCCCTCTCTTCTCATGACGTCACCCGGGAGCTCAGAGTAGCAACCCTACCTTATGATGTCATGTTTGGTGTCTCTTCCCCTCACGTCGTCTTTCTTTGCCTTGCTGGCTCATTCTTGCAAATGTTGACTCTTTAATAAGCTCGGTCAACTGCTGAAATCCGAATTTGGGCGGAAGACGGTCCAAATAGGAGAACATAAGGTAGGGTTGCTGCGTTGAAGTATCCGGATGACGTCGTCTGATAGGTGGGGCTTGGACATGACCAATCGATTGGTCAGATGGTTTATAGGTACAAAATCCCGCCCTTCTCATGATGTCACTCGGGCAACTCAAAGTAGCAAACGTACCTTATGTTGTGCTGTTTGATTCCTCTTCCGCTCACGGTGGCCTTGTTTAGCCTCGCTAGATTATGTAAAATGACTGCGGCTTTATCCTGCTAAAATGCAACTCTGAGCGGAAGATGGTCGAAACAGGAGAACATAAGATCCCTTGGATTGCTGCGTTTAAGTACCCGACTGACGTCATCTGAAAGGCGTGGCCTGGGTATAGACAATCATATGACACATACTATGTGGATTACAGAGCTCCACCCTCATGACGTCACCCGGGAACTCAGAGTAGCAACCCAACCTTATGATGTCCTGTTTGGTTTCTCTTCCGCTCAAAGTGCCCTTACTTGGCCTCAGTTGCTCGATCATGTGAATGTTGACTCTTTAATAAGCTCGGTGAACTGGTGAAATGCGACTCTGGGCGGAAGACGGTCCAAACATTAGGGTTGCTGCAATGAAGTAGTCGGCTGATGTCATCTGATAGGTGGGGTTTGGGCATGACCGACCAATCATTGATCAGAAAATTTGTATGTTCAGCGCCCCGCCCTTCTCATGACATCACCCGGAGCTCAGAGTAGCAACCCTACCTTATGATGTGCTGTTTGGTTTCTCTTCCGCTCACGGTGGCCTTTTCTTGGCCTCGCTGGCTCATTCATGTGAATGTTGACTCACTCTTTAATAAGCTCGGTCAACTGCTGAAATGCGACTCTGGGCGGAAGACGGCAAAAATAGGAGAACATAAGGTGGGTTGCTCTATTGAAGTAGCCAGATGACGTCGTTTCATAGGTGGGGCTTGGACATGACCAATCATTGGTCAGATGCCTTATAAGTACAAAGTCCCGCCCTTTTCATGACGTCACTCGGGCAACTCAGAGTAGCAACCCTACCTTATGTTGTGCTGTTTGGTTCCTCTTCCGGTCACAGTGGCCTTGTTTAGTTAGTCTCGCTGGATTATGTGAAATGACGGCGGCTTTATCCTGCTGAAATGCGACTCTGAACGGAAGACGGTCCAAACAGGAGAACCTAAGATAGGGTTGCTGCGTTGAAGTTGTCGCCTAACTTCATCTGATAGGTGGGGTTTGGGATTGACCGACCAATCATTGATCAGATAATTTGTGGGTTCCGAGCCCCGCCCTTCTCATGAAGTCACTCGGGCAACTCAGTGTAGCAACCCTACTTTATATTGTGCTTTTTGATTTCTCTTCCGCTCACGGAGGCCTTTCTTGGCCTCGTTGGCTAGAAGACTCCTTATGGTAATAATAATAACAATAATAATAATAATAAAGCTCGGGCAAATGCTGAAATGCGACACCACCCCTACCTTATGTTCTCCTTTTTGGACCGTCGTCCCCACATAGTCGCATTCCAGCAGTTGACCGAGCTTATTAAAGAGTCGACATTCACATGAATGAGCCAACGAGGCCAAGAAAGGCCACCGTGAGCGGAAAAGAAAGCAAATAGGACATCATAAGGTAGGGTTGCTTCTCTGAGCTCTCGGGTGATGTCATGAGAAGGGCGGAGTTCTGAACCCACAAATTATCTGATCAATGATTGGTCGGTCAATCCCAAACCCCACCTATCAGATGACGTCAGCCGACTACTTCAACGCAGCATCCCTATCTTATGTTCTCCTGTTTGGACCGTCTTCCGCTCAGAGTCGCATTTCAGCAGGATAAAGCCGCCGTCATTTCACATAATCCAGCGAGGCTAACTAAACAAGGCCACCGTGAGCGGAAGAGGAACCAAACAGCACAACATAAGGTAGGGTTGGTACTTTGAGTTGCCCGAGTGACGTCATGAGAAGGGCGGGGTATTGTATATACAAACAATCTCATCAATGATTGGTCGGTCATGCCAAAGAGCCACCTATCATATAACGTCATCCTTATGTTCTGTTTGGAGCGTCTTCTGCTCAGAGTCGCATTTCAGCATTTGCCCGAGCTTTATTATTATTATTATTGTTATTATTATTACCATAAGGAGTCTTCTAGCCAGCGAGGCCAAGAAAGGCCTCCGTGAGCGGAAGAGAAATCAAACAGCACAATATAAAGTAGGGTTGCTACTCTGAGTTGTCCGAGTGACTTCATGAGAAGGGCGGGATTTTGTACCTATAAGGCATCTGATCAATGATTGGTCATGTCCAAGCCCCACCTATGAAACGACGTCATCCGGCTACTTCAATAGAGCAACCAACCTAATGTTTTCCTATTTGTACCGTCTTCCGCCCAGAGTCGCATTTCAGCAGTTGACCGAGCTTATTAAAGAGTGATTCAACATTCACATGAATGAGCAAGGGAGGCCAAGAAAATGCCACCGTGAGCGGAAGAGAAACCAAACAGCACATCATAAGGTAGGGTTGCTACTCTGAGCTCCCGGGTCATGTCTTGAGAAGGGCGGGGCGCTGAACACATAAATTATCTGATCAATGATTGGTCGGTCAATCCCAAACCCCACCTATCAGATGACATCAGCCGACTACTTCATTGCAGCAACACTAATTATGTACTCCTGTTTGGACCGTCTTCCGCCCAGAGTCGCATTTCAGTAGTTGACCGAGCTTATTAAAGAGTCAACATTCACATGATTGAGCCAGTGAGGCCAAGTAAGGCCACCGTGAGCGAAAGAGGAACCAAACAGCACACCGTAAGGTAGGGTTGCTTCTCAGAGCTCCCGGAAGACGTCATGAGGGTGGAGCTCTGTAATCCACATACTATGTGTCCAGTGATTGGTTATACCCAGGCCCCACCTATCAGATGATGTTAGCCAGATACTTCAACGTAGCAACCCTATTTTATGTTCTCCTGTTTAGACCGTCTTCCTCTCAGAGTCGCATTTCGGTAGAATAAAGGCGCCTTCATTTCACATAATCCAGCGAGGCCGAAGAAGGCTACCGTGAGCGGAAGAGGAATCAAACAGCACAACATAACGTAGGGTTGCTACCCTGAGGTACCCGGGTGACGTCATGAGAAAGGCGGGGTTCGGAACCCACAAATTATCTGATCAATTATTGGTCGGTCAATTCCAATCCCCACCTATCAGATAACGTCATGCGCCTACTTCAACGCAGGATCCCTACCTTATGTTCTCCTATTTGGACCGTCTTCCGCCCAGAGTCGCATTTTAGCAGTTGACCGAGGTTATTAAAGAGTCAACATTCACATGAATGAGCCAGCGACGCCAAGATAGGCGACGTAAGGGGGAGAGAAACCAAACAGGAAATCACAAGGTAGTGTTGCTACTCTTAGCTCCCAAGTGACGTAATGAGAAGAGCGGGGCTTTGAACACATAAATTATCTGATCAATGATTGGTCGGTAAGTTCCAAACCCCACCTATCAGATGACGTCATCCGAATACTTCAACACACCAACCCTAACTTATGTTTTCCTTTTTCGACCGTCTTCCGCCCAGAGTCGCATTTCAGCAGTTGACCGAGCTTATTGAAGAGTGAGTCAACATTCACATGAATGAGCCAACGAGGCCATGAAAAGGCCACCGTGAGCGCAAGTGAAACCAAACAGCACATGATAAGGTAGGGTTGCTACTTTGAGCTCCCTGGTGATGTCATGAGAAGGGCGGGGCGTTGAACACATAAATTATCTGATCAATGATTGGTCGGTCAATCACAAACCCTACCTATCAGATGACGTCAGCCGACTACTTCATTGAAGCAACCCTAATTATGTTCTCCTGTTTGGACCGTCTTCCTCCCAGAGTCGCATTTCAGTAGTTGACCGAGCTTATCAAAGAGTCAACATTCACATGATTGAGCCAGTGAGGCCAAGTAAGGCCACCATGAGCGGAAGAGAAACCAAACAGGACATCATAAGGTAGGGTTGCTACTCTGAGTTCCCGGGTGACGTCATGATGATGGAGCTCTGTAATCCACATAGTATGTGTCCAATGATTGGTTATACCCAGGCCACGCCTATCAGATGACATCAGCCGGGTACTTAAACACAGGAACCCTAGGGATCTTATGTTCTCCTGTTTCGACCATCATCCGCTCAGAGTCGCATTTTAGCAGGATAAAGCCGCCATTTTACATAATCTAGCGAGGTTAAATAAGGCCACCGTGAGCGGAAGAGGAATCAAACAGTACAACATAAGGTAGGGTTGTTACTTTGAGTTCCCCAGTGACGCCATGAGAAAGGGCGGGATTTTTGTACCTATAAGGCCCATCTGACCAATGATTGGCCTTTCCAATCCCCACCTACCGAGAGGGGTCACCGGGATACTTCAACGCAGAAAACCCTACCTTATGTTCTTTTTGGCCCGCCTTCCCCCCCAAATTCGCATTTAAGCCGTTGCCCGGTTTAAATTTAAAGGGCCCCAACTTTTAAACCTTAAATTTGACCCAACGAGGCAAAGAAAACGCCCGTAAAGGGGAAGAAAAACCCCAAAACCCCGGGACATCAAAAAGGTAGGGTTGCTACCTTTTTTTCCCGTGGGACTTTTAATGAGAAGAGCGGGGCTCTAAACACAAAATTTTTATCGATCAAGGGTTTGGTCGGTAAGTTCCAAAACCCCACCTATCAAATGACGTCCCCGGGGTACTTCAACACCCCCAAACCCCTACCTTATTTTTTCCCTTTTTCAAACCTCTTTCGCCCATAATCGCATTGCCGTAGTTTGAACCCGGGGCTTATTAAAAAGTCGACTTTTCACAATAAATAAAAGGGCCAAGAGGCCAAAAAAAGGCCACCGTGACCAAAAGAAACAAAAGGACCATAAGGTTTGGGTTCTTTCTGAGTTCCCGGGTGTTCGAGAAGGGGGAGCCCCGAACCCCAAATTATTGCCCAATGTTTGGGTTTGGTAACCCAAACCCCCACCAAATAATGACCGCCAGCCGATACTTAAAACGCAGAAAACCCTAATCTTATGTTCTCCTTTTTTGGCCCGGGCTTCCGCTCAGGTCGCATTTCGGGAGGAAAAAACCCCGTCATTTCACATAATCCACGGGGCAAAAACTAAACAAGGCCCCCGGGTGACCGGAAGAGGAACCAAACAGCACAACATAAGGAAAGGGTTGCTACCCTGAGGTACCCGGGTGACGTCATGAGAAAGGCGGGGTTCGGAACCACAAATTATCTGATCAATATTGGTCGTCAATTCCAACCCACCTATCAGATAACGTCATCCCGGCTACTTAACGCGGGACCCTACCTTATGTTCTCCTATTTGGACGTCTTCAGCCCAGAGTCGCATTTTAGCAGTTGCCGAGGTTATTAAAGAGTCAACATTCACATGAATGAGCCAGGACCCCAAGAAAGGCGACGTAAGGGGAGAGAAACCAAACGGGAAATCAAAGGTAGGGTTGCTCCCTTTTAGTCCCAGTGACGTCATGAGAAGGCGGGTTTAAACCCCACAAATTATCTGATCAATGATTGGTCGGTAATTTCCCAAAACCCCACCTATCAGATGAGTCATCCGAATACTTCAACCACAACCCTACCTATGTTTTCCCTTTTTCGACCGTCTTCCCCAAGAGTCGCATTTCAGAGTTGACCGGCTTTTTAAAGAAGTCAACATTCACATGAATGACCCAACGAGGCCAAAAAAAGGACACGTGAGGAAGGAAACCAAACAGCACATCATAAGGTAGGGTTGCTACTTTGAGCTCCCGGGTGAGTAATGAGAGGCGGGCTTGAACACATAAATTTCAAATGATTGGTCGGTAATCCCAAACCCACCTATCAGATGACGTCAGCCGATACTTCAAGCAGCAACCCTACTTATGTTCTCCTGTTTGGACCGTCTTCCGCCCAGAGTCGCATTTCAGTAGTTGACCGAGCTTATCAAAGAGTCAACATTCACATGATTGAGCCAGTGAGGCCAAGTAAGGCCCAAACCTGAGCGAAAGAAACCAAACAGGACATCATAAGGTAGGGTTGCTACTCTGAGTTCCCGGGGACTTTATGAGGTGGAGCTCTGTAATCCACATAGTATGTGTCCAATGATTGGTTTACCCAGCACACGCCTATCAGATGACTCAGCCTTTTCTTAAACCAGCAACCCTAATCTTATGTTCTCCTGTTTGACCTTTTTCCGCTCAGAGTCGAATTTCAGGGATAAACGCCTTCATTTCCTTCCAGGAGGCCAAACAAGGCCCCGTGAGGGGAAGGGGAACAAACAGCACAACAAAAGGTGGGTTGTACTCTGAGGGCCCAGTGAGTCATGAAAAAGGGGGGTTTGGAAAAACAAACATTATAAATGTTGGTGTAAATTCCAACCCACCTATCAAAGTCACCGGGGCACTTAAGCAAAACCCCACCTTATTTCTTTTTTGGCCTCCCCCCCAAAATTCGCATTTCGTTTTGCCGAGTTTTAATTAAAATTTTCAAAAAATTTTAAAATTTTAAAATGAGCCAACGAGGAAAAGAAAGCCGTGAGGGGAAGAGAAACCAAAAACACATTAAGGTAGGGTTTACTTTTACCCCGGTGACTTTTAAGAAGGCGGGGTTGAACCCCCAAAAATCTGATTAATTGGTCTTTTCCAACCCATATAAAAAGTCTTCGGGTATTTCAAAACCAACCCCCCTTATGTTCTCCTTTTTGACCGTTTTTCCCCAAATCGCATTCAAGTTGACCGAGCTTAAAAGAGTCACATTCCATAATGGCCCAAGAGGCCAAAAAGGCCACCGGGGGCCAAGAGAAACCAAAAAATTCATAAATAGGGTTGTTTCTGAGCCCCGGTGAGAAAATGGGGGTGAGCTCGAACCCATATATTGCCCTTGATTTTTGTACCAATCACCTATAGAGACTAGCCATACTTAAAGAGCAACCCTATTTATGTTCTCCTGTTGGGACCGTCTTCCCCGAGTCGCATTTCAGAGGATAAACCCCCTTTTTTTCACATAACCCAGGAGGCCAAAAAAGGCACCGTGAGCGGAAGAGGCCCAAACGGGAAACAAAAGGTAGGGTTGCTTTTAAAGGTCCCCGGGTGAACTCATGGGGGTAAATCCGAAAACTTCAAAAGGGGAACCCCCCCTTTTGCCCTTTTATCCGTTTCTTCCCCCTGCCCCAATTTTCATGGAAACGCCTTTTATTAAAAAAAAAACACGATCAACCCCCGGGGAAACCCACCCTGAGGGGAAGGGAAACAAAGAACCAAAAAGGTGGGGTTGCTTTTAAAGCCCCGGCTGAGTCTTAAAAGGGGCGGGGCCCTTAACCCCCAATTTTTTGAAAAAATAATTTCTTAACCCCCAAAACCCCCCCTTTATAAATGACGTCCCCCCGGGAAAATTTCAAGAGCAACCCTTCCCTTAGTTTCCTGTTTGGTTTTTTCTTCCGCTAAAGGTCCCCTTTCGGCCCCGTTTGGCCCCTTATTTAATAATAAATAAAAAAAAGGAAAGTGACCGGAAAGAGGCCAAAAACAGAACATTAAAAAAGTTTTTTTTGTTTGGGGTCCGGGGTGCCGTTTTTGAAAGGGGGGTTTTGGGATTACCCCCAATTTGATCAATTTTTGGTGGGTTCCAAGAGCCCCCCTTTTCGTAACGTTTTTTTGGACCAACCTCAAGTAGCAACCTTACCCAAGTTTTTTTTTTTTTTTTTATTTTTTTTACCTGGGCTTTTGGAAGCCCCGAGGCCCAAGGAAAAAAGGCCTCTTAGCGGAAAGGAAAAAAAAGGGAAAAAAAGGGTAGGGTTGCTTTTAAATTTACCCGGTGACGCCTTTAATAAAGGGCCCGGGGGTATTTGGGAAAAATCCCCCCCAAAAAAAATCTGATAAATGTTTTTTGGCTCTTGCCAGGCGCCTTTCTTGGCCCCCGGGAAATTAAAGTGAATTTTACCCTTTTAAAAATGGGTTCAACTCTGTGGGTGGGAAGAGGGCCCAAACAGGAGAAACAAAAGGGGTTGGGTTCCTGCGTTGAAGTACCGGATAAACTTTCTGGAGGGGTGGGGTTAAAAAAGGCCAAATCATTGGTAAAGGTTGGTTTATGGGTTTACAAAATCCCGCCCTTCTCATTGACTTTCACTCGGGCAACTCAGAGTAGAAACCCTTTTACCTTATGTTGTGCTGTTTATTTTCCCTCTTCCGCTCACAGGGCCTTTCTTGGCGTCGCCTGCTCAGGCAAAATTTGGAAATTGTTTATGGAAAAAAAAAGAAACACGATCAACTTGGTGAAACCCATCTCTGAGCGGAAGACGGTCCAAACAGGAGAACATAAGATAGGGTTGCTGCTATGAAGTACCCGGCTGTCGTCATCTCATAGGCGGGGCCTGGGCATGACCGACCAAATCTTTGGGCAGATATTTTGTGGGTTCAGAGCCCCGCCCTTCTCATGACGTCACCCGGTAGCTCAGACTTTCTTAACCTCGCTGGCTCATTTGCATGACGTCACTTTATGGTAAAAAAAGAGGGCACTCTGAGCTGAAGACGGTCTAAACAAGAGAACATAAGGTAGGGTTGCTGCGTTGAAGTAACCGGATGACGTCATATGATAGGCGGCGCTTGGACATGACCGACCAATCATTGATCAAATAATTTCTATATACAAAACCCCGCCCTTATCATGACGTCGTCCGGTTAACTCAGAGTAGCAACCTTACCTTATGTTGTGCTGTTTGATTCCTCTTCCGCTCACGGAGACCTTGGTCTCGCTGACTAGAAGACTCCTTATGGTAATAATGATAATAAAAAAAAGATGAAATGTGACTCAGGCCAGAAGACGGTCCAAACAGAACATAAGATAGTTTTAGTTTGTTTAAGTACCTGGATGACGTTTTCTGATAGGTGGGGCTTTGGACTTACCGACCAATCATTGATCAGATAATTTGTGGGTTCAGAGCCCCGCCCTTCTCGTGACGTCTCTCGGACAACTCAGAGTAGCAACCCTACCTTATGTTGTGCTGTTTGGTTCCTCTTTCGATCACGGTGGCCTTGTTTGACCTCGCTGGCTTATGTGATATGACGACGGCTTTATCCTGCTGAAATGCGACTCTTAGCGGAAGACGGACCAAAAAGGAAAACATAAGATAGGGTTGCTGTGTTGAAGTACCCGGCTGACGTCATCTGATAGACAGGGCCTTGGTATAACCAACCATTGGACAGATACTTTGTGGATTACAGATCTCCACCCTCATGACGTCACCCGGGAGATCAGAGTAGCAACCCTACTTTATGATGTCCTATTTGGTTTCTCTTCCGCTCATGGTCGCCTTTCTTGGCCTCGTTGGCTCATTCATGTGAATGTTGACTCTTTGATAAACTCGGTCAACTGCTGAAACGCGACTGTGTTTGGAAGACGATCCAAACAGGAGAACATAAGGTAGGGATCCTGCGTTGAAGTATCCGGATGACGTCGTCCGATAGGTGGGGCTTGGACATGACCAATCATTGGTCAGATGGTTTATAGGTACAAAATCCCGCCCTTCTCATGACGTCACTCGGGCAACTCAGAGTAGCAACCTTACCTTATGTTGTGCTGTTTAGTTCCTCTTTCGCTCACGGAGGCCTTTCTTGGCGTCGCCTGCTCATGCAAAATGATAATTGTTTATGGTAAAAAAAAAAACACGATTAACTAACTGCTGAAATCCAACTGTGAGCGGATGACGGTCCAAACAGGAGAACATGAGGTAGGGTTGCCGCTATGAAGTACCCGGCTGACGTCATCTGATAGGCGGGGCCGGGGCATGACCGACCAATCATTGATCAGATAGTTTGTATATACAAAACCCCGCCCTTATCATGACGTCATCCGGGTAACTCAGAGGAATTTTTGCTCTGAGGCTCAGCTCTGTCATCTGTTCTTGAGACTACCTCACCCAAGCGAGAGAAGGCAACCATGTATGAAAAGAAAATCATTATCATTATCATTATTATAATCATCATTATCATTATTATCAGTATTATGACTGAAGTAAATTGGAACACTCTGGTATACTGGGGTCAACGTGCTGTCAATGGATTGAACCATGGAAAGGTCTGTGGGGCCTGGCTGCAGATAGGGAGCTGTGGTTTTGGTGCATTACATATGACAGCTAGAGAATGGATGTGAGTGGAAGTGGCCTTTCTTCATCTGTTCCTGATGTGAGAAGGAGATGGAGTGAGTATTTTCAAGGTGTGTTGAATGTGTTTGATGATAGGGTGGCAGATATAGGGTGTTTTGGTCGAGGTGGTGTGCAAAGTGAGATGGTTAGGGAGAATGATTTGGTAAACAGGGGGTTGAGGCCTGGCTGTGGGGTTGATACTACTCATTGTGGGCGGAGTGGTGTGTGGGGGCAGGGTGTTGTGGCTGAGATTCAGGTGGTGTGGTGGATAGCGGCCATCGTTGCAGCTGGTGGTGTGTAGCACACAGGTTGGCGACTGCGGTGTGGGTCATAACTCAGCCCTCATGTTGTGCTGTTTGATTCCTCTTTCGCTCACGGGGTCAGATAATTTGTGGGTTCAGAGCCCCGCCCTTCTCATGACATCATCAGGGGGCTCAGTGAAGCAACCTTACCTTATGATGTCCTGTTTGGTTTCTCTTCCGCTCAAGGTGGCCTTTCTTGGCTTCGTTGTCTCACTCATACATGTGAATGTCGATTCTTTAATAAGCTCGGTCAACTACTGCAATGCGACTATGGGCGGAAGACGGTCAAAAAAGGAGAACATAAGGTAGGGTTGGTGTGTTGAAGTATTCGGATGACGTCATCTGATAGGTGGGGTTTCGAACTTACCGACCAATCATGGATCAGATAATTTATGTGTTCAAAGCCCAGCTCTTCTCATGACGTCACCTGGGAGATCAGAGTAGCAGCCCTACCTTATGGTGTCCTGTTTGGTTTCTCTTCCCCTCACGTCGCCTTTCTTGGCCTCGCTGGCTCATTCATGTAAATGTTGATTCTTTAATAAGCTCGGTCAACTGCTGAAATGCGACTCTGGGCGGAAGACGGTACAAATAGGCAAACATAAGGTAGGGTTGCTGCGTTGCAGTATCCGGATGACGTCGTCTGATTGGTGGAGCTTGGACATGACCAATCGATTGGTTAGGTGGTTTATAGGTACAAAATCCCGCCTTTCTCATGACGTCACTCGGGCAACTCAAAGTACCAACCGTACTTTATGTTGTGCTGTTTGATTCCTCTTCCGCTCACGGTGGCCTTGTTTAGCCTCGCTAGATTATGCAAAATGACGGCGGCTTTATCCTGTTAAAATGCGACTCTGAGCGGATGATGGTCGAAACAGGAGAACATAAGATAGGGTTGCTGCGTTTAAGTACCCGGCTGACGTCATCTGATAGGCTTGTCCTGGGTATAACCAATCATTGGACACATAGTATGTGGATTACAGAGCTCCATCCTCATGACGTCACCCGGGAACTCAGAGTAGCAACCCTACCTTATGATGTCCTCTTTGGTTTCTCTTACGCTCACGGTGCCTTTACTTGGCCTCACTTGCTCAATCATGTGAATGTTAACTCTTTAATAAGCTCGGTCAGCTATTGAAATGCAACTCTGGGTGGAAGACGGTACAAATAGGAGAACATAAGGTGGGTTGCTCTATTGAAGTAGCCGGATGACGTCGTTTCATAGGTGGGGCTTGGACATGACTAATCATTGGTCAGATTTTTATAGGTACAAAATCCCGCCCTTCTCATTAAGTCACTCGGGCAACTCAGAGTAGCAACCCTACCTTATGTTGTGCTGTTTGATTCCTCTTCCGGTCACGGTGGCCTTGTTTAGTTAGCCTCGCTGGATTATGTGAAATGACGGCGGCTTTATCCTGATGAAATGCGACTCTGAGCTGAAGACAGTCCAAACAGGAGAACATAAGATAGGGTTGCTGCGTTGAAGTTGTCGGCTGACTTCATCTGATAGGTGGGGTTTGGGATTGACCGACCAATCATTGATCAGATAATTTGTCGGTTCAGAGCCCCGCCCTTCTCATGATATCATCCGGGAGCTCAGAGAAGCAACCCTACCTTATGATGTGTTGCTTGGTTTCTCTTTCGCTCACGGTGGCCTTTCTTGGCCTCGGTGGTTCGCTCATACATATGAATGTCGACTCTTTAATAAGCTCGGTCAACTAATGCAATGCGACTATGGGCGGAAGACGGTCAAAAAAGAACATAAGGTAGGGTTGGTGTGTTGAAGTATTCGGATTTCTCATGACGTCACCCGGGTACCTCAGAGTAGCAACCCTACCTTATGTTGTGCTGTTTGATTCCTCATCCGCTCACTGTGGCCTTGATTGGCCTCGCTGGATTATGTGAAATGAAGGCGCCTTTATCCTGCTGAAATGCGACTCTGAGCGGAAGACGGTCTAATCAGGAGAACATAAGATAGGGTTGCTGCGTTGAAGTACCTGGCTGACGTCATCTGATAGGCGGGGCCTGGGTTATAACCAATCATTGGACACATACTATGTGGATTACAGAGCTCCACCCTCATGACGTCACCCGGGAACTCAGAGTAGCAACTCTACCTTATGATGACCTGTTTGGTTTCTCTTCCGCTCACGGTGGCATTTCTTAGCCTCGTTGGCTCATTAATGTGAATGTTGTTGACTCACTCTTTAATAAGCTCGGTCAGCTATTGAAATGCAACTCTGGGTGGAAGACGGTACAAATAGGAGAACATAAGGTGGGTTTCTCTATTGAAGTAGCCGGATGACGTCGTTTCATAGGTGGGGCTTGGACATGACCGATCATTGGTCAGATTTTTATAGGTACAAAATCCCGCCCTTCTCATGACGTCACTCGGGCAACTCAGAGTAGCAACCCTACTTTATATTGTGCTGTTTGATTTCTCTTCCGCTCACGGAGGCCTTTCTTGGCCTCGCTGGCTAGAAGACTCCTTATGGTAATAATAATAACAATAATAATAATAATAAAGCTCGGGCAAATGCTGAAATGCGACACTGAGCAGAAGACGCTCCAAACAGAACATAAGGTCGTGTTGGTGCATTGAAGTACCCGGATGACGTCTTATGATAGGTGGCTCTTTGGCATGACCGACCAATCACTGATCAGATTGTTTGTATATACAATACCCCGCCCTTTTCATGACGTCACTCGGGCAACTCAGAGTAGCAACCCTACCTTATGCTGTGCTGTTTGGTTCCTCTTCCGGTCACGGTGGCCTTGTTTAGTTAGCCTCGCTGGATTATGTGAAATGACGGCGGCTTTATCCTGCTGAAATGCGACTCTAGGTGCAAGACGGTCCAAACAGGAGAACATAAGATAGGGTTGCTGCGTTGAAGTACACGGCTGACGTCATCTCATAGTCATGGCCTTGGTACAACCAATCATTGGACACATACTATGTGGATTACGGAGCTCCACCCTCATGACGTCACCCGGGAACTCAGAATACAACCCTACCGTATGACGTCCTGTTTGGTTTCTCTTAGACTCAAGGTGGCCTTTCTTGGCCTCACTGGCCCATTCATGTGAATATCGACTCTTTAATAAGCTCGGTCAACTACTGGAATGCGATTATGGGCGAAAGACGGTCGAAAAAGGAGAACATAAGGTAGGGTTGGTGTGTTGAAGTACCCGGAAGACGTCATCTGATAGGTGGGGTTTGGAACTTACCGACCAACAATTGATCAGATAAATTGTGTTCAGAGCGCTCTCTTCTCATAACTTCACAAGGGAGGTAAGAGTAGCAACCCTACCTTATGATGTCCTGTTTGGTTTCTCTTCCCCTCACGTCGTCTTTCTTTGCCTCGCTGGCTCATTCATGCAAATGCTGACTCTTTAATAACCTCGGTAAACTGCTAAAATGCGACTCTGGGCGGAAGACAGTCCAAATAGGAGAATATAAGGTAGGGATCCTGCGTTGAAGTAGGCGCATGACGTTATCTGATAGGTGGGGATTGGAATTGACCGACCAATCATTGATCAGATGATTTGTGAGTTCCGAACCCCGCCTTTCTCATGACGTCACCCGGGTACCTCAGGGTAGCAACCCTACCTTATGTTGTGCTGTTTGATTCCTCTTCCGCTCACGGTAGCCTTGTTTGGCCTCGCTGGATTATGTGAAATGAAGGCGCCTTTATCCTACCGAAATGCGACTCTGAGAGGAACACGGTCTAAACAGGAGAACATAAAATAGGGTTGCTACGTTGAAGTATCTGACTAACATCATCTGATAGGTGGGGCTTGGGTATAACCAAATCATTGGACACATAGTATGTGGATTACAGAGCTCCACCCTCATGACGTCATCCGGGAGCTCTGAGAAGCAACCCTACCTTATGGTGTGCTGTTTGGTTCCTCTTTCGCTCACGGTGGCCTTACTTGGCCTCACTGGCTCAATCATGTGAATGTTGACTTTGATAAGCTCGGTCAACTACTGAAAGGCGACTCTGGGCGGAAGACAGTCCAAACAGGAGAACATAATTAGTGTTGCTGCAATGAAGTAGTCGGCTGACGTCATCTGATAGGTGGGGTTTGGGATTGACCGACCAATCATTGATCAGATAATTTGTGCGTTCAGCGCCCCGCCCTTCTCAAGACATGACCCGGGAGCTCAGAGTAGCAACCCTACCTTATGATGTGCTGTTTGGTTTCTCTTCCGCTCACGGTGGCCTTTTCTTGGCATCGTTGGCTTATTCATGTGAATGTTGAATCACTCTTTAACAAGCTCGGTCAACTGCTGAAATGCGACTCTGGGCGGAAGACGGTACAAATAGGAGAACATAAGGTGGGTTGCTCTATTGAAGTAGCCGGATGACGTCGTTTCATAGGTGGGGCTTGGACATGACCAATCATTGGTCAGATGCCTTATAGGTACAAAATCCCGCCCTTCTCATGACGTCACTCGGCCAACTCAGAGTAGCAACCCTACTTTATATTGTTCTGTTTGATTTCTCTTCCGCTCACGGAGGCCTTGTTTAGTTAGCCTCGTTGGATTATGTGAAATGACGGCGGCTTTATACTGCTGAAATGTGACTCTGAGCGGAAGACGGTCCAAACAGGAGAACATAAGATAGGGTTGCTGCATTGAAGTTGTCGGCTGACGTCATCTGATAGGTGGGGTTTGGGATTGACCGACCAATCATTGATCAGATAATTTGTGGGTTCAGAACTCCGCCATTCTCATGACATCATCCGGGAGCTCAGAGAAGCAACCCTACCTTATGATGTCTTGTTTAATTTCTCTTCCGCTCACGATGGCCTTTCTTGGCCTCGTTGGCTCGCTCATACATGTGAATATCGACTCTTTGATATGCTCGGTCAACTAGTGCAATGCGACTATGGGCGGAAGACGGTCAAAAAAGAACATAAGGTAGGGTTGGTGTGTTGAAGTATTCGGATAACGTCATCTGATAGGTGGGGTTTGGAACTTACCGACCAATCATTGATCAGATAATTCATGTGTTCAAAGCCCAGCTCTTCTCATGACGTCACCCGGGAGCGCAGAGTAGCAACCCTACCTTATGATGTGCTGTTTGGTTTCTCTCCCCCTTACGTCGCCTTTCTTGGCCTCGCTGGCTCATTCATGTGAATGTTGACTCTTTAATAAGCTCGGTCAACTGCTCAAATGCGACTCTGGGCGGACGACGGTCCAAATAGAACATAAGGTAGGGTTGCTGCGTTGAAGTAGCCGGATAACGTTATCTGATAGGTGGGGTTTGGAACTTACCGACCAATCATTGATCAGATGATTTATGGGTTTCGAACCCCGCATTTCTCATGACGTCACCCGGGTACCTCAGAATAGCAACCCTACCTTATGTTGTGCTGTTTGATTCCTCTTCCGCTCACGGTAGCCTTGTTTGGCCTCGCTGGATTATGTGAAATGAAGGCGCCTTTACGCTGCTGAAATGCGACTCTGAGCGGAAGACGGTTTAAACAGCAGAACATAAGATAGGGTTGCTGCGTTGAAGTACCTGGCTGATGTCATCTGATAGGCGGGGACTGGGTATAACCTATCATTGGACACATACTATGAGGATTCCAGAGCTCCACCTTCAAGACGTCACCCGGGAACAGAGAGTAGCAACCCTACTTTATATTGTGCTGTTTGGTTTTTCTTCCGCTCACGGAGGCCTTTCTTGGCCTCGCTGGCTAGAAGACTCCTTATGGTAATAATAACAATAATAATAATAATAAAGCTCGGGCAAATACTGAAATGCGACACTGAGCAGAAGACGCTCCAAACAGAACATAAGGATGACGTCATATGATAGGTGGCTCTTGGCGATGACCGACCAATCATTGATCAGATTGTTTTTATATACAATACCCCGCCCTTTTCATGACGTCACTCGGGCAACTCAGAGTAGCAACCCTACCTTATGTTGTGCTGTTTGGTTCTCTTCCCCTTACGTCGTCTTACTTGGCCTCACTGGCTCATTCATGTGAATGTTGACTCTTTAATAAGCTCGGTCAACTACTGAAATGCGACTCTGGGAGGAAGACGGTCCAAGTAGGAGTACATACAGTAAGGTTGCTGCGTTGAAGTAGCCGGATGACGTCATCTGATAGGTGGGGATTGGAATTAACCGACCAATCATTAATCAGATAATTTGTGGGTTCCGAGCCCCTCCTTTCTTATAACGTCACCCGGGTACCTCAGAGTAGGTGCTGTTTGATTCCTCTTCCGCTCACGGTGGCCTTGTTTGGCCTTGCTGGATTATGTGAAATGAAGGCGGCTTTATCCTCCTGAAATACGACTCTGAGCGATAGACGGTCTAAACAGGAGAACATAAGTTGGGTTGCTGTGTTGAAGTACCTGGCTGACGTCATCTGATAGGCGTGGCCTGGGTATAACCAATCATTGGACACATACTATGTGGATTACAGAGCTCCACCCTCATGACGTCACCCGGGAGCTCAGAGTAGCAACCCTACCTTATGATGTTCTGTTTCGTTTCTCTCCATCTTACGTCGCCTTTCTTGGCCTCGTTGGCTCACTCATATGAATGCTGACTCTTTAATAAGCTCGGTCAACTGCTGAAATGAGACTCTGGACGAAAGATGGTCCAAATAGGAGAACATAAGGTAGGGTTGCTGCGTTGAAGTAGCCGGATGACGTTATCTGATAGGTGGAGTTTGGAACTTACCAACCACACATTGATCAGATGATTTATGGGTTCCGAAACCCGTCTTTCTCATGACGTCACCCGGGTACCTCAGAGTAGCAACCCTACCTTATGATGTGCTGTTTGGTTTCTCTTCCGCTCACGGTCGCCTTAATTGGTCTCACTGGCTCAATCATGTGAATGTTGACTCACTCTTTGATAAGCTCGGTCAGCTGCTGAAATGCGACTCTGGGCGGAAGACTGTACAAATAGAACATAAGGTGGGTTGCTCTATTGAAGTAGCCGGATGACGTCGTTTCATAGGTGGGGCTTGGACATGACCAATCATTGGTCAGATGCCTTATAGGTACAAAATCCCGCCCTTCTCATGACGTCACTCGGGCAACTCAGAGTAGCAGCCCTACTTTATATTGTGCTGTTTGATTTCTCTTCCGCTCACGGAGGCCTTTCTTGGCCTCGCTGGCTAGAAGACTCCTTATGGTAATAATAATGACAATAATAATAATAATAAAGCTAGGGCAAATGCTGAAATGCAACACTGAGCAGAAGACGCTCCAAACACAACATAAGGATGACGTCATATGATAGGTGGCTCTAGGGCATGACCGACCAATCATTGATCAGATTGTTTGTATATACAATACCCCGCCCTTTTCATGACGTCACTCGGGCAACTCAGAGTAGCAACCCTACCTTATGTTGTGCTGTTTTGTTCCTCTTCCGGTCACGGTGGCCTTGTTTAGTTGGCCTCGCTGGATTATGTGAAATGACGGCGGCTTTATCCTGCTGAAATGCGACTCTGAACGGAAGACGGTCCAAGCAGGAGAACATAAGATAGGGTTGCTGCGTTGAAGTTGTCGGCTGACGTCATCTGATAGGTGGGGTTTGGGATTGACCGACCAATCATTGATCAGATAATTTGTGGGTTCAGAGCCCCACCCTTCTCATGACATCATCCGGGAGCTCGGAGTAGCAACCCTACCTTCTGATGTGCTGTTTGGTTTCTCTTAGGCTCACGGTGGCCTTTCTTGGCCTCACTGGCCCATTCATGTGAATGTCGACTCTTTAATAAGCTCAGTCAACTGCTGCAATGCGATTTTGGGCGAAAGACGGTCCAAAAAGGAGAACATAAGATTGGGTTGGTGTGTTGAAGTACCCGGAAGACGTCATCTAATAGGTGGGGTTTGGAACTTACCGACCAACCATTGATCAGATAATAGTATGTGTTCAGAGCTCCCCCTCTTCTCATGACGTCACACGGGAGGTAAGAGTAGCAACCCTACCTTATGATGTCCTGTTTGGTTTCTCTTCCCCTCACGTCGTCTTTCTTTGCCTCGCTGGCTCATTCAACTGCTGAAATGCGACTCTGGGCGGAAGAAGGTCCAAATAGGAGAACATAAGGTGGGTTGCTGCGTTGAAGTACCTGGCTGACGTCATCTGATAGGCGTGGCCTGGGTATAACCAATCATTGGACACATACTATGTGGATTACAGAGCTCCATCCTCATGACGTCACCCGGGAACACGGAGTAGCAACACTACCTTATGATGTCCTGTTTGGTTTCTCTTCCGCTCACGGTGGCCTTACTTGGCCTCACTGGCGCAATTATGTGAATGCTGACTCTTTGATAAGCTCGGTCAAATACTGAAATGCGACTCTAGGCGGAAGACGGTCCAAACAGGAGAACATAATTAGTGTTGCCGCAATGAAGTAGTCGGCTCACGTCATCTGATAGGTGGGGTTTGGGATTGACCGACCAATCATTGATCAGATAATTTATGTGTTCAGCGCCCCGCCCTTCTCATGACATCACCCGGGAGCTCAAAGTAGCAACCCTACCTTATGATGTGCTGTTTGGTTTCTCTTCCGCTAACGGTGGCCTTTTCTTAGCCTCGTTGGCTCATTCATGTGAATGTTGACTCTTTAATAAGCTCGGTCACCTGCTGAAATGCGACTCTTGGGCGGAAGACGGTACAAATAGGAGAACATAAGGTAGGGTTGCTGCATTGAAGTTGTCGGCTGACGTCATCTGATAGTTGGGGTTTGGGATTGATCGACCAATCATTGATCAGATAATTTGTGGGTTCAGAGCCCCGCCCTTCTCATGACATCATCCGGAAGCTCAGAGAAGCAACCCTACCTTATGATGTGCTGTTTGGTTTCTCTTCCGCTCACGGTGGCCTTTCTTTGCCTCGATGGCCCGCTCATACATGTGAATGTCGAGTCTTTAATAAGCTCGGTCAACTACTGCAATGCGACTATGGGCGGAAGACGGTTAAAAAAGGAGAACATAAGGTAGGGTTGGTGTGTTGAAGTATTCGGATGACATCATGTGATAGGTGGGGTTTGGAACTTACCGACCAATCATTGATCAGATAATTTATGTGTTCAAAGCCCAACTCTTCTCATGACGTCACACAGGAGGTCAGAGTAGCAACCCTTCCTTATGATGTCCTGTTTGGTTTCTCTTAACCTTACGGTGGCCTTAATTGGCCTCATTGGCTCAATCATGTGAATGTTGACTCTTTGATAAGCTCGGTCAACTGGTGAAATGCGACTCTGGGCGGAAGACGGTCCAAACAGGAGAACATAATTAGGGTTTCTGCAATGAAGTAGTCGGCTCACGTCATCTGATAGGTGGGGTTTGGGATTGACCGACCAATCATTGATCAGATAATTTGTGTTCAGCCACCCGCACTTCTCATGACATCATCAGGGAGGTCAGAGTAGCAACACTACCTTATGATGTGCTGTTTGGTTTCTCCTCTGCTCACGGTGGCCTTTCTTTGCCTCGATGGCCCGCTCATACATGTGAATGTCGAGTCTTTAATAAGCTCGGTCAACTACTGCAATGCGACTCTTGGCGGAAGACGGTTAAAAAAGGAGAACATAAGGTAGGGTTGGTGTGTTGAAGTATTCGGATGACATCATGTGATAGGTGGTGTTTGGAACTTACCGACCAATCATTGATCAGATGATTTATGTGTTCAAAGCCCAACTCTTCTCATGACGTCACCCGGGAGCTCAGAGTAGCAACCCTACCTTATGATGTCTTGTTTAGTTTCTCTCCTCCCTAACGTCGCCTTTCTTGGCTTCGCTGGCTCATTCATGTGAATGTTGACTCTTTAATAAGCTCGGTCAACTGCTGAAATGCGACTCTGGGCGGAAAACGGTCCAAATAGGAGAACATAAAGTAGGGTTGCTGCGTTGAAGTACCCGGATCACGTCATCTGATAGGTGGGGATTGGAATTGACCGACCAATCATTGATTAGATAATTCATGGGTTCCGAACACCGCCTTTCTCATGACGTCCCCCTGGTACCTTAGAGTAGCAACCGTACCTTATGTTGTGCTGTTTGATTCCTCTTCCGCTCACGGTAGCCTTGTTTGGCCTCGTTGGATAATGTGAAACGAAGGCGTCGAAATGCAAATGTGAGCGGAAGACGATCTAAACAGGAAAACATAAGATAGGGTTGCTGCGTTGAAGTACCTGGCTGACGTCATCTGATAGGCGTGCCCTGGGTATAACCAATCATTGGACACATACTATGTGGATTACAGAGCTCCACCCTCATGACGTCACACGGGAACTCAGAGTAACAACCCTACCTTATGATGTCCTGTTTGGTTTCTCTTCCGCTCACGGTGGCCTTAATTCGCCTTATTGGCTAAATCATGTGAATGTTGACTCTTTGATAAGCTCGGTCAACTGCTGAAATGCGACTCTGGGCGGAAGACGGTCCAAACAGGAGAACATAATTAGGGTTTCTGCAATGAAGTAGTCGGCTCACGTCATCTGATAGGTGGGGTTTGGGATTGACCGACCAATCATTGATCAGATAATTTGTGTTCAGCCACCCGAACTTCTCATGACATCATCAGGGAGGTCAGAGTAGCAACACTACCTTATGATGTGCTGTTTGGTTTCTCCTCCGCTCACGGTGGCCTTTTCTTGGCCTTGTTGGCTCATTCATGTGAATGTTGACGCACTCTTTAATAAGCTCGGTCAACTGCTGAAATGTGACTCTGGGCGGAAGACGGTACAAATAGAACATAAGGTGGGTTGCTCTATTGAAGTAGCCGGATGACGTCGTTTCATAGGTGGGGCTTGGACATGACCAATCATTGGTCAGATGCCTTATAGGTACAAAATCCCGCCCTTCTCATGACGTCACTCTGGCAACTCAGAGTAGCAACCCTACTTTATATTGTGCTGTTTGGTTTCTCTTCCGCTCAAGGAGGCCTTTCTTGGCCTCGCTGGCTAGAAGACTCCTTATGGTAATAATAATAACAATAATAATAATAATAAAGCCCGGGCAAATGCTGAAATGCAACACCACCTCTACCTTATGTTCTCCTTTTTCGACCGTCTTCCGCACATAATAGTATTGCAGCAGTTGACCGAGCTTATTAAAGAGTCGACATTCACATGAATGAGTCAACGAGGCCACGAAAGGCCACCGTGAGTGGAAGGGCAACCAAAGAGCACATCATAAGGTAGGGTTACTACTCTGAGCTCCCGGATGATGTCATGAGAAGGGCGGGCTCTGAACACACAAATTACCTGATCAATGATTTGTCGGTCAATTCCAATCACCACCTATCAGATGACGTCATCCGGCTACTTCAAGGCAGCGACCCACCTTATGTTCTCCTATTTGGCGGTCTTCCACTCAGAGTCGCATTTTAGCAGTTGACCGAGCTTATTAAAGAGTCAACATTCACATGAATGAGCCAGCGAGGCCAAGAAAGGACACCGTGAATGGAAGAGAAACTAAACAGGACATCATAAGGTAGGGTTGCTACTCTAAGCTCCTGGGTGACGTCTTGAGGGTGGAGCTCTATAATCCACATCGTATCTGTCCAATGATTGGCAATACTAAGGCTCCGCCAATCAGATGACGTCAGCCAGGTACTTCAACGCAGCAACCCTATCTTATGTTCTCCTGTTTAGAGTGTCGCTCAGAGTCGCATTTCAGCAGGATAAAGGCGCCTTCATTTCACATAATCCAGCGAGGCCAAACAAGGCCACCGTGAGCGGAAGAGAAACCAAACAGCCCATCATAAGGTAGGGTTGCTACTCTGAGCTCCCGGATGATATCATGAGAAGGGCGGGGCTTTGAACACAAATTATCTGATCAATAATTGGTCGGTCAATCACAAACCCCACCCATCAGATGACGTCAGCCGACTACTTCAACACAGCAACCCTATCTTATGTTCTCCTGTTTGGACCGTCTTCCGCTCAGAGTCGCATTTCACCAGGATAAAGGCGCCGTCATTTCACATAATCCAGCGAGGCTAACTAAACAAGGCCACCGTGAGCGGAAGAGGAACCAAACAGCACAACATAAGGTAGGGTTGCTACTCTGAGTTGCCCGAGTGACGTCAAGAAAAGGGCGGGATTTTGTACCTATAAGGCATCTGACGAATAATGATTGGTCATGTCCAAGCCCCACCTATGAAACGACGTCATCCGGCTACTTCAATAGAGCAACCCACCTTATGTTCTCCTATTTGTACAGTCTTCCGCCCAGAGTCGCATTTCAGCAGTTGACCGAGCTTATTAAAGAGTAAGTCAACAATATTCACATGAATGAGCCAACGAGGCTAATAAAAAGGCCACCTTGAGCGGAAGAGAAACCAAACAGCACATCATGAGGTAGGGTTGCAACTCTGAGCTCCCGGGTGATGTCATGAGAAGGGCGGGGTGCTGAACACACAAATTATCTGATTAGATATTGGTCAGTCAATCCCAAACCCCACCTATCAGATGACGTCAGCCGACTACTTCATTACAGCAACCTTAATTATGTTCTCCTGTTTCGACCGTCTTCCGCCCAGAGTCGCATTTCAGTAGTTGACCGAGCTTATCAAAGAGTCAACATTCACATGATTGGGCCAGTGAGGCGAAGTAAGGCCACCTTGAGCGGAAGAGAAACCAAACAGGACATCATAAGGTAGAGTTGCTACTCTGAGTTCCTGGGTAACGTCATGAGGGTGGAGCTCTGTAATCCACATAGTATGTGTCCAATGATTGGTTATACCCAGGCCCCGCCTATCAGATGTCAGCCAGATACTTCAACGCAGCAACCCTATCTTATGTTCTCCTGTTTAGACCGTCTTCCGTTTAGAGTCGCATTTCAGCAGGATAAAGGCGCCTTCATTTCACATAATCCAGCGAGGCCAAACAAGGCTACAGTGAGCGGAAGAGGAATCAAACAGCACAACATAAGGTAGGGTTGCTACTCTGAGTTTCCCGAGTGACGTCATGAGAAGGGCGGGATTTTGTACCTATAAACCATCTGACCAATGATTGGTCATGTCCAGGCCCCACCTATCAGACGACGTCATCCGGATACTTCAAGGCAGCAACCCTACCTTATGTTCTCCTATCTGGACCGTCTTCCGCCCAAACTCGCATTTCAGCAGATGACCGACCTTATCAAAGAGTCAACATTCACATGAATGAGCCAGCGAGGCCAAGAAAGGCGACGTGAGGGGAAGAGAAACCAAACAGGACATCATAAGGTAGGGTTGCTACTCTGAGCTCCCGGGTGACGTCATGAGGGTGGAGCTCTGTAATCCACATAGTATGTGTCCAATGATTCGTTGTACCCAGGCCACGCCTGTGAGATGACGTCAGCCGTGTACTTCAACGCAGGAACCCTACCTTATGTTCTCCTGTTTGGACCGTCTTCCGCTCAGATTCGCGTTTCAGTAGTTGACCGAGCTTATCAAAGAGTCAACATTCACATGATTGGGCCAGTGAGGCGAAGTAAGGCCACCGTGAGCGGAAGAGAAACCAAAAAGGACATCATAAGGTACGGTTCCTACTCTGAGCTCCCGGGTGACGTCATGAGGGTGGAGCTCTGTAATCCACATAGTATGTGTCCAATGATTGGTTATACCCAGGCCCCGCCTATCAGATGACTTCAGCCAGGTACTTCAACGCAGCAACCCTATCTTATATTCTCCTGTTTACACCGTCTTCCGCTCATAGTCGCATTTCAGCAGGATAAAGGCGCCTTCATTTCACATAATCCAGCGAGGCCATACAAGGCCACCGTGAGCGGAAGAGGAATCAATACAGCAAACATAAGGTAGGTTGCTACTCTGAGGTTCCCGGGCTCTGAACCGTCAAATGTATCTGATCAATGATTGGTCGGTAAGTCCCAAGCAACACCTATCAGATGACGTCATCCACGTACTTCGACAAACCAAAATATCTTATGTTCTGTCTTGGACCCGTCTTCTGCTCAGAGTTGCATATCAGATTTGCCGAGCTTTTTTTAATATTATTATTACCATAAGAGTCTTTAGCCAGCGAGGCCTAGAAAGGCCACCTGTGCGGAAGTGGAATCAAACAGCACAATATAAAGTAGGCTTGCTACTCTGAGTTACCCGAATGACGGAATGATAAGGCTGGGGTTTTGTATATACAAACTATCTAATCAATGATTGGTCGGTCATGCCCCAGCGCCACCTATCAGATGACGTCACCGGTTACTTCAACGCCGCAAACCGACCTTTGTTCTCTTGTTTGGACCGTCTTCCGGTCAGGAAGTGCCCTTTTTTACC
>NC_092283.1:2234257-2333089 GCF_036320965.1 Panulirus ornatus
AGGCGCCACCTATTCTTAGACGTCATCCGGGTACTTCAAGCAGCACCGACCTTATGTTCTGTTTGACCGTCTTCCGTCAATGTGCCGTCTTTTTTGTCCTAAACCGTCGTCATGCAAATGAGCCAGCGAGGCCTAAGAAAGTCCTCCGTGAGCGGGAGAGAGGAACCAAAGCAGTCACAACGTAAGGTAGGGTTGCTGCTTGAGTACCGGGTGACGTCATGAGAAGGGCGGGCTCTGAACCCACATATTATTCTGCCCAATGATTGGTCGGTCTAGCCCAGGCCCGCCCATCTGGATGACGTCAGACGGGTACTTCATGAGCAGCACCATATCTTTATTGTTCTCCCGTTTGGACCGTTTTCCGCTCAGAGTTGGTTTCAGATTTGATCGTTGTTTTTTTTTTTGTTTTGTTTTTTTACCATAAACAATTGTCATTCGCATGAGCCGGCGACGCCAAGAAAGGCCTCCGTGATCGAAGAGAAACTAAACAGCACAACATTAAGGTATGGTTGCTCTCTGAGTTGCCCGAGTGACGTCATGAGAAGGGGCGGGGTTTTGTGCTACCTATTAACCATCTGACCTTGATTTGGTCTTGTACATGCCCCACCTATCAGCGACGTCACCCGGCTACTTCAACGCGGGAAACCTACCTTATGTTTTGTTTGGACCATCTTCCGCACAGAGTCCATTTCAGCAGTTGACCGGCTTATCAAAGAGTCAACAATTGCATGAATGAACAGCCCTTTGTTGATTGGTTTTGCCCTGGCCCGCCTATCACATGTCGTCAGCAGAGGTACTTCAACGCAGCAACCTATCTTAAGTTTTCCTTTTTGGACGTCTTCGGCTCAGAGGAGCATTTCAAGCAGGATAAATCCGTATGTCATTTCTCACATTAGCCTGCGAGGTCGCAAAAAAAGGCCACAGTGCGAGACGGTAAGGAGACCAAACTGCACTCATTATGTAGGGTTGTTACTCTCGAGCTCCCGGGAGGACGTCATGAGAAGGCGGGACTCTGCTCCTCAAATTATCTGATCTATGATTGTCGGTTAAGTTACTTACTTCAACGAACACTATATATTTACATACTCAGATATATACATATTTACACATTTTTATATAGATTTGACTTGCTGCTTTTTTTCATTCCTGTTGCCACCCCGCCAGTTAGTTAGTTTAGTTTATTGACAATATTTTAACTTTGGAACATCTACATTATACATAACTGTATGAGGCACCATACATAATAATATTGGTAATAATACTTAAACACACCAAAATATTTGTCCAATTAATATACATTCAAGCGGGCTTTTGACGCAATTAACATGTTTATACTCCCTAGTACTTCATGTACATATTTGCACAGTTCAGCCAAGAACACCTTTTCACTCAAGAGTGCACTATACTAGCCAAGAGTATTACATAGGGTATCTATGTCGGCTATCTTCCTGATTTGGAGCATGAATTAGCACATGTTCTCCGTTTGTGATGGACACATTATCTCAGTAGCACAATTCCTGAGAGGAGCTGTGTACGGTTCCATCTGCCTGTCTCTACTCTTAAGTTATGAGGACATATGTCTGATTCGTGTGAGAGGACTCTCGATAGTTTATCTGGGAGTATATTTAGTTGTGAGATATATATCATGAATATTCAGGAAGGGTTCAGCTCTGTTAACATAGGCTATATTTACTTGGTGGCTGTTGGTGCTTTGATTTTGTACTTAGTCCCTAATCTTACAATAGGATGGTCATCCCTTAAAACTCTTGTTAAATTTCTATATCCAGGCGTATTATGGTTCTACATTGGTTCAAAAAAACAAAGGTAATAGGTTCTTCATAATTCGTTCTTTTACTATTTGACATTAGGAATGTTCTTTTCTTCTTCTCTAAAATATAACAAAAGGTGGTATACCTGTTTTCTACAAAACATAGATTTACACTGGTATTCTTCCCCTTACCCCCTAAGCAGGCACTTGATTTAATATCATATGGCTTTCTCTAATGCCTTATTTACATTATTTGTAAGCCATGATTCGAGCTAATATGAAATGACTGACTTCTCTATCATCTTATTTCTTGGGACACTATCGCTAAGCCTTACTAAAATATAGAAACAATACTTATAATTTTACATTTCTAACTTACTGCGAAGTCACATAGCAATCGTAACGACAATATTTGTTTCAACGCAGGCTTCCTTTTCTTCTGCGCTCCAGCCTGGCACTTATTGTTGAGTTACACCATAAAAGTAGGTCTGTTATATTTTAGTGTGCATAAATTTTTTGCTAACGTGTCCATTATAGTAATCCTCTTTAGTTGTCATATAGCATTCGGTCCCAGTTTGATAATGACATTTAATTTGTGTAGCTCACATGACTGGATTACCTTCTATTCATGAAAACAACATTAAAAAGAATTAGAAAAGAATGATAACCATAGCTCAGGGTGATCTGTACAATCCCAGGGAACATATACCAGTATAAACCTTTTGTTTCTGGTTGTTAGGTTCTCTTATATTTTTCCCAATTAGTTGATTGGGCACGTGCTGGAAGGTCTATACTACATTTTTCTATATCTTGTTTGCTTCTCTTTCTGAGGTTAAGAAATTACTACACAAAAGGTGTGGATGTCGGTAAGCGACTATCTACATGTTGATAGTGAAAGAAGTGTAATAATTGAAGTAAGGGTCGTATGGACACAATAAGAGGAGATTTAAGAATATAAAAAATCAGATGCTGATAGCATAGGAATGAAGTATGTTGAGAGGTTGGCCGTAAGATGATGGTTCGATATAACTTACCGAAACCAGAGGCACAATGACCTCCCCAGCACCGCTCAACCTTTCCATACGGCCTGTCGGTCGGGAGCAATGTGCGTCCACCCCGCCCGAAACAACCCCCCTCAGGAACTGTACCTGCCCGGGTCCCACGGTAGAACAGCCTTGTCCCGCACACCCTACGCCAACGGAAAGGGGAGATGACCTTTAACCTGCCCCGGCGGCCGACACAGATGGACAAGGGCAGGCCGATTATTTACCCTGTGCTCTTGGACCACTTGGTAGTGGGAATATGCGTCCAGGTTAGGGCTTTGAACTCAGCACAACTCAGGTCCCGGATTGTGTCATCCCTAGCCCAAATGTGAGCACTCGCACTTTTCTTGGCCCATGCACCTGCGCCAGTGACTGTGGCCGATGTTAGGGGCAAGGTGTATTTGCCGGTTAGATCCGTAACGGCCCTGTAGGACTTACGGGGTGCCGTTTAGTTGTAGCTGCACTTGTGTTGATGTGACAGCTCGAGAAGTGCGGAGGTGGACTCCGAGACCTGGGATCATTATCCAGGCATCTGTACCTTTGGAAGCTACGTTGTCCGGCTTCCTAAAGGACCCTGCAATATGCTGCCGAGGCTCGCAGACCACCTGGTACACCCTCTGCCTCAGCCGTCCGGCCAATAGGCACTGATATTTTGTCGTGCCTTCTGACACGGACCCCCAAGGGTACGTGGACACATCTGAGCGATGTGTCCAGTGTCCCAGGTTTACAACAGGTGTCACAGAGGCCGTTGTTCTCGGGCCGGCCCTTCATGGGACGCCCTGGCTGGATCGGGCAGCGCGCCTATCATGACTTGGTCAGCTTCACATAGTCCGAACCGACCGGATATCGGTTCCGCCATCTGCTAACCTGAGGCACGGCAGAGTGGAGCGAGAGCCGCTCCGTCAACTGTATGACTAAGTTGGACATCTTGCGTGCAGGCGATCGGTCTTGTTTACCGCCTGCCGACCAGCAATGCTGCGGGGTCCGACCCAGCGTGCAGTGTGCTCATTACTGAAGGCTCCCGGCTGCCGCATGAATCCCGGGTCGGTCGCGTGTGAGTAACTTCTCGACCGCGCTTGTTTATTTAGACGGATCGTTCGAGACAAGTTCCGTATACCTGGGCCCACCATCTCCTGTTGCCGAGCGCAAGTGACGTCATGGGCTTGGCGTAGCAGCGGCGAACGCCTCTCGCAACCTGGCATGTCCCTGGTGCTAGTTTGCGTCTTTAACTTCACTTGCACCAGTCGATGCATGAGCTAGGCAACAAGTGTCCCACGAGCCATCCGCTATCTTTGCTGAGTTTTAGAGGGGCTCTGTGATGTTCAGGAGCCCCTCTTCTACCAGGGGCATAGTAGGATTTTCGCCGCCCCTTAGATCAGACTAGGACGCAAATTTACTTGTACTCGTCCTCAGCGTTCATGGAACGACAGCGATGCCTAGACTTGGAACGTCCTCTGTTCGTTGACCGTACCAGGTCTTACGTTTGCCGTCGAACCTCCATTCTGAGTAGTACGACACTTTTCCCGGGTTAACATGAAGTCCACCCCCCCCCCCCCAAGGGTTTCAGCCAATTACATCTTATTGCTTTCTGGAGGCAATTGTGGGCGTCTGTGCTACCTGGACCCAGACCTCGGCAACGCCAATGCTGATTTCCCTTTGGTCACACAGTTTCACTCCCACGTGGTCATCTTTCTCCTTGTGATTCCTCGTCATACAAGGTTGAAAAAGGAATAGGCAATAGGGGGTCACCCTGTTCGACCCCTACGGTCATTGTTCACCCCTACCCGCCATCTCGTCGCTTCTTCAATATGGGTTTGTTGAAGGCTAGGTAGTACGGACATGATTTTGCCCTGAAAGGGCTGGGATGCCTTTCTCCGACATGGCCCGCTCGATAGTGCTATGGTTAACACTATCGAACTGCTTTGGCCATGGTGGAGGAATGCCAGGTGCACACCGTGGCGTGTGCCCCGCGCGACCGACTATCGCATCCCAAGCATCGTGAGGTTCTCAAGACATCGGTCTGTAGGGACGAATGCTTTTGAGCATCATCGATGTGGATGAGGCTCGAGATGCGTGCTAAGGATCTTATGCAGAGACGGACTATGGCACAAGTGGTGATGGCCTTTAGTCCTTGGGCTCATTGGGATTGGGTACTTTTCGGTAATCTGCACTGTGCGGGTTGGCATTCATGGCTTCTGGTAGGGTGGACGTAGCCCTTCCATAGGTTAAAATGTATTGGCGAAGATTCCTTGGGGGATGGGACTTTCAGTAATCTGGTCGACATCAAGCACCGGAATGTAGGGCTCACTATTTTCTAGTACCACCTCCTCGATACTTGGGATGTCCATTGGGTTCAATTGCTTTTCTACATGTTCTTTAAAGTTACAGTCACTAGGTCTTCTTCATTTTCCACACCTCTAAAGATCCTTTCCAAATTAATTGATTTCCCACAAACAGCTTATTGTCCTGTGACTGCAGTATCCTTGACCATGTTGGCTGTGCTGCGTCCCAGTCCACCTGACGCGTTTTCTGTTTCTCTCGTCCACCTCGTAGCTGTCTGCTTTAATAATGTCATATCCATATTTAAGACTCATGATTTCACTGTCTGCCTCAAAGTAGGACGTTCCACTTGGTTTAATCTTCCTTTGATTCTTCCTGATTAACTCTTGATACCTAGCTGATTTTCCCTAGGTTTTATTAGACAGAGGCGGTGCCTTGGGCTGATAATTCGTCCCAAGATATCTGCTGATTTCTACCAAATCTTGGCCGTAGATCACTTTTCTTTATTAATATCCAAGGCAATGTATTAATGGGGCATTGGTCTGATCCCGTTACATTTTGGTGCATTGGTAACTCCCTGATTTTATCTAAAAAAGTCACTTGACATAGGGCTTTATATCAAATTTTTTCTGACAGCATGTATCTGCGTTTTAAAGGATAAATTTACGTTGAAATGTTCAATTCCATATAAAGGTTTTATTCACTATTACCAAATCATTATTTCTGCATATTTAACAAGAGTTTTACCATGACTTTTCACCACCCTGTCAATTCAACACCGTATACTGTATACACCTCATCCTGCCTCATCAACCAAGTGAGCTGGGCCGACTCTACCGTTAAATTCACCCTGTTGATGACCGTCGCCAGGGCTGACTGTTGGGCTCGCCAAGGATCCGTGTTCGGGCACTGAGCTAAACGATGGTGAATTTACATGGGGGAATATACCACACCATCCTATTTTTCTGGTATGGCCACCACGACTATGGTTATCCATATTTAGCGCCCTCACTGTCTGTTTCAACGTTTAAGGATGTCGTCCGTTAGTTTACCATTTGACTAAACATAAAAACCACTCCTCCTCGGGACTTCCTACTCGTGATACATTGGTAATAAACATCAAACCCTGGTACTTTCTCGTTAAAGTACTGTTTCGCTCTTAAAGAAAATACATATCAAAACTCATAAGAATTTGTATTATGATCAAGTTATCTTGTAACTTATCTCTCAAGCAGACAATGTTCATGAAACAATTTCACTCTTATTTTGTAGTGTAGTCTCACTGGAAAACTTTTCGAAGCAGCGTTGCACGGTTTCTCTTTCTCTTCCTTCTCTCGGCATCCTTAGTCGAGCTTGTTCTTTTCGATATCGCGTGTGATTTACCTTTTCAAATAGATTCTTGCCATTGTTGTGCCAGCTTCTTCAGGTTTTTCGCTGCTCTCAGGATGTTGTCACGCTGTCTCTGGTTGTTTATCTCCGTAGTATTGGCGTTTCTTCTCATCATTCCTCCTTGCGAGTCGCTTCATTCCCATTCAGGTCATGTCAGATTTTCATGTGTATCCAGCAGCGTCCAGGATTGTCTTCACTTTCTCATCATCCGACGTCCCCATCTCATCAGTCTTCTTCCTTCACACCGAGGACTACGATGTTCTGGCCTCTCTCCTGTACCATGGATTCCAGGAAAAGAGTTTGTTGTCTATGGATTATAGTGTATGCGTCGTGTAGTTAGCAACTCCACTTCTTTCTTGATTGTTTCATTTCCGTATTTTATTCTCGAAGGTCTTTTATTTTCTTCCAGAAGATGAAGTTTCCAGGCTTTTTGTCTATTGGCACTCAAAAGGTGTGTTAAGGGCCAGTTTTTAGTTGGGGGTTCGTATTTATGTATATCTGGCTTGCTGCCAAATTCATGACTATATCAACATTCTCGTACTCAGCCACTTTAGCGCCTCGCACGGCGTCTCGTTTCCTCCTTGGGCAACTGTGACGTCACGCTTCTAATGCGCATCGCAGGATTTGCCTAACGGGTCAGGAAGAGGTTAGCCCAGGGATCAAAATTTTCACTGGTCTAATAATGTCCAAGTCCAACACTACCAATACTTCCACCTTCAATCAGTTACAAGCCGTCATCACGGCTACTTCAAACAAACCCCACCTATCTTATGTTCTGTTTGGACCTTTTCTGCTCAGAGACACATTTCAGCAGTTGCCCGAACTTTTAGATATCATTGTTACCGTAAGAGTCTTCTAGCCACGAGGCCCTAGGAAAGGCCTCCATGGAACGAGAGGATACCAAACAGCACAAACATGAGGTAGGTGTTCTGCTTCTCGAGTTTACCCTGATGACGCCCATGATAAGGGCGGGGTTTTTGTATAATACAAACTAATCTATCAATGATTGGGACGGTCATGCCCAGGCACCGCCAATCAATGACGTCATCCGATACTTCACACATAATCCCTACCTTATGTTCTCCTGTTTTTGGAACCTTCTTCCCGCACAGATACGCATTTTACAGCAGTTGACCGCGCTATCGAAGAGTCAACATTCACATGAATGAGCCAGCGAGGCCCCCCCAAGAAAGGCGAAAGTGAGCGGAAGAGAAACAAACAGACAGCAAATAAGGTAAGGGTTCTACTCTAGCGCCCGGGTGACGTACATGATGGCGGAGATCTGTAATCCACAAAGTAAGATGTCCAATGGATTGGGTTATACCCAGAACCCGTCTATCAGAGACGTCAGCCAGGTACTTCATCTCAGCAACCCTATCTTTTATGTTTTCCTTTTGACCGTATTCCGCTCAGAGTCGCATGTCAGCAGGAGAAAGCCGTCGTCATTTCCAAAAAGCATCGAGGTTCCAACAAGGCCATCGTGATCGAAGAGAAACCAAACAGACATCATAAGGAAGGGTTGCTTCTTCCTGAGTTTACCCGATGACGTCATGATAAGGCGGGTTTTGTATATAATCTATTCGATCAATGATGGTCCGGTCAGCCCAAGCGCCGACCTATAGATGACGTCATCCCGGGGGTATTTCAACGCATGCATCCCCGATCTTATGTTTCTCCGGTTGCTACCGTACATCCGCTCAGAGTTTAAGCATTGATCGAGCTATATCATAGAAAGAGTCAACATACCACATGAATGAGCCAAGCGAAGCCTAGAAAAGGCCAACTTGGCGGAAAGAAACCAAACAGACATCATAAGTAGGGTTGCTACTCTGAGGCTTCCTGAGCTCCGGTGACGTCATGAGGCGGAGTTCTGTAATACAGAAAGTATCTGTCCAATGATTGGTTATCCCAGACCCCGTCTTCAGATGACGTCAAGCCCATGGTACTTCAACTCAGCAACCCTATCTTATGTTTTCCTTTGTTGGAGCCGTTATCGCCTCAGAGTCGCATTTCGCAGGAAATATAAAAACAAAAAGGGGCCCCCCCCCAAATGACCTCATGCCCCCTCCCCCCACATACTGTTCCACCCAGGCTCACCTTCCGTCTCCCTCCCTCCATGTCTGTCTTTGCACCCGTCCATCCTCCCCTCCTTACTCCTCCGTCGTCATTTCACAAAAGCCATCGAGGTTCCACAAGGCCATCGTGATCGGAGAGAACCAATAACAGGACTCATAGGAGGGTTGCTTCTCTGAGTTACACCGGATTGAACGTCATGATAAGGGCGGGGTTTTGTATAGACAAAACTATCTGATCAATGATTGGTCGGTCATGCCCAAGCTCCCTCATTATTATGAGTCATCCGGGTATTTCACGCAGCATCCCTTATTTATGTTTTCCTGTTTGACCGTCATCCGCTCTGAGTTTAAGCAGTTGATCGAGCTTATCAAAGAAAGAGTCAAACATACACATGAATGAGCAACGAACCAAGGAAAGGCCAACTTGAGCGGAAGAGAAAGCGCAACCAAACAGGCAATCATAAGGTAGGGTTTGCTTACTCTGAGCTCCGGGGTGACGTCATGAGGGCGGAGTTCTGTAATTACAGAAAGTATCTGTTCCCTTCCAATGATTGGTTATACCCAGACCCCTCTATCAGTTTGACGTCATCAGGGTACTTCAACGCAGCAACCCGACCTTATGTTCTGTTTCCGACCGTCCTTCCGCTCAATGTGCCCCGTCTTTTTTGCCAAAATACCGTCTCCAATTCAAATGAGCCAGCGAGCCTAAGAAAGGCCTCCGTGAGCGGAAGAGGAACCAAATAGCACAACGTAAGTGTAAGGGTTGCGCGTTGAGCTACCGGTGACGTCATGAGAAGGCGGGCTCTGAACCCACCAAAATATCTGCCCAAAGATTTTGGTCCGGACATGCCCAGGCCCGCCCATCCGATGACGTCAGCCGGTACTTCATAGCCGCAACCTATCTTATGTTTCTCCCGTTTGAGGACCGTTTTCACCGCTCGAGAGATTAGGGTTTCCAGCAATTGATCGTGTTTTTTGTTTTGTTTTTTTACCATAAACAACTGTCATTTTTCGCATGAGCCGGCGACGCAAAGAAAGGCCTCCGTGATCGAAATAGGAACTTAAACAGCACAACTTAAGTAAGTTGCTACTCTGAGTTGCCGAGTGACGTCATGAGAAGGCGGGATTTTTACCTATAAACCATCAGACCAATGATTGTCATGTCCAAGCCCCACCTATCAACGACGTCACCCGGCTACTTCAACGCGGGAACCCTACCTTATTTCTCCTGTTTTGGACTCATCTTCCGCACAGAGTCGCATTTTTCAGCAGTTGACCGAGCTTATCAAAGATCAACAATTGCATGAATGAACAGCCAATGATTGATTAGGTTATGCCACAGGGCCCCGCCTATTACAATGACGTCAGCCGGTACTTCAACGCATCCAACCCTATCTTAATTTTCCCATTTTTGGACCGTCTTCCGGCTCAGAGAGCATTTCAGCAGGATAAATCCGTAGTCCATTTCACATTAGCCTGCGGAGGTCCAGAAAAAAGGCCACCGTGAGAGGAAGAGAAACAAACACACATCATAATGTAGTTTGTTACTCTGAGCTCCCGGGAGAACTCATGAGAAGGTCGGGAACTCTGCACCCACAAATTAAGCATCTGATCAAATGATTGTCGTAAGTTACTTACTCAATCAACGAACACAATATATATAATACTCAATATATACATATATACACATATACATAATTTATATCTTGCTTGCCTTTAATTCATTCCTGTTGCCACCCCGCCATAGTTATTTAGTTTATTGACAAAATAACATTTGAACATCTACATTATACATAACTGTATGAGGCTCATACATAGAATAAATCGGTAATACTTAAACACACCAAATATATTGTCCAATTAATATACATCAAGCGGGCCTATGAACAATACATGATTATACCTCCCTATTACTTTCATGTACATATTTGCAACAGTTCAGCAAGAACCACCTTTTCACTCACGAGTGCACCTATACTAGCAAAGTTTAACATAGGTATCTATGTCAACTGGCAATCTTCTGATAAGGAGCATGAAATTAGCACATGGTTCTCCTTTGTATGGACAAATTAATCACAGTAGCATGTCCTGAAGGAGCTGGTGTACGGTTCCAACTGCCTTCTCTACTCCTTAAATTATGAGACATAAGTCTGATTCGTGTGAGAGACTCTCGATGATAATCTGGGATAATATTTAGTTGTGAGATAAATATCATGAATATTCAGGAAGGTTTCCAGCTCGAACATAAGAGTATTTAACTTGGTTGCTGGTGTGCTTTATTTTGTACATAGTCCCTAATCTTACCCATAGGCCTGGTCATCCCATAAAAACTCTGTTAAATTTATATATCCAGGCGATTATGGTTCCTACATAGTCAAAAAACAAAGGTAACTGGTTCTCATAATCAGTTCTTAACCTATTTGACATTAGGAATGTTCTTTTCTTCTTCTCTAAAATATAACAAAAGGTGGTATACCTGTTTTCTACAAAACATAGATTTACACTGGTATTCTTCCCCTTACCCCCTAAGCAGGCACTTGATTTAATATCATATGGCTTTCTCTAATGCCTTATTTACATTATTTGTAAGCCATGATTCGAGCTAATATGAAATGACTGACTTCTCTATCATCTTATTTCTTGGGACACTATCGTAACCTTACTAAAATCTAGAAACAAACATATAATTTAACATTTCTAAATACTGGCGAAGTCACCATAGCAATCGTCACGACAATAAATGTTCCAAAACGCAGCTCCATTTCTCGCGCTCCACCTGGCACTTATTGTTGAATGTTACACCATAAAAGTAGTCTGTTATATAGTAGTGTGTCAAAATTAGCTAACGTGTCCATATATAGAAATCCCTCTAAATTTTCATATAGCATTCTGGTTCCCAGTTTGAAAAATGAAACATTAATTTGAGTAGCACCACATGACTGGAATACTTCATATTCATGAAAACAACATTAAAAAGAATTAAAAGAATGATAACCATAGACTCAGGAGCATCGTACAATCCCAGGACATATACCATTATACTTTTGTTTTCTGTTTATAGGTTCTCTTCATATTTTCCCAATTAGTTGATTGGGACGTGCAGGAAGGTCTAACTACATTCCTAATATTCTTGTGCTCTCTTTTGAGATGTTTAGAATACTACACAAAAGGGGTGGATGTCGGTAAGCGACCTACTCTACATGTGATAGTGAAAGAAATTGTTAATTGAAGTAAGTCTGTAATGGACACAATAAGAGGAAGATTAAATCAGACTGCTGATAGCATAGAAGAATACGTTGAGAGTGGCAGTAAGATGATGGTTCAGATATAACTTACCGAACCTGAGCACAAAGACCTCCCAGCACCGCCTCAACCTTCCAGTACGCCTGTCGGTCCGGGAGACAGGCGCCACCGCCCGCCCGACAACCCGCCCGCCCTCAGGAACTGGTACCTGCCCGGGAGCCACGGGAAACAGCCTTGTCCCGCACACCCTAAGCCAATCAAAGGGAATACCTTTAGGCCTGCCCCGGCGGCCGACACCAGATGGACAAGGCAGCCAGATTATTTACCCCGTGCTCTTGGACCACATCGAAGAGGGGAAATGCGTCAGGTTAGAGGCTTTGACACCAGCACAACTCTAGTCCCCGTGTGTGTCGAGCCCTAGCCCAAGGAGAGCACCGCACTTTCTTGGCACCATGCCCCTCGCCAGTTGACTGTGGCCGATGTAGGTGGCAAGGTGTATTTGCCGGTTAGATCCCGTACGCCCTGTAGGACTTCGGGGTGCCGTAGTAGCTGCCACTTGTGATGATGTGCAGCTGAGAGTGCGAGGTGGACTCCAGAGACCTTGGTATTCAATTATCCCAGGCATCTGTACCTTTGGAAGCTACGATGTTCCGCCTTCCTAAAGGACCCTGCAATAGGCCATGCGGAGGCCTCGCAGACCACCTGGACCACCAGCCCTCTGCCTCAGCCGCCGGCCAAATAGGCACTGGATATTGTCGTGCCTTCTGACACGCCCCCCAAGGGTTACGAGGACACATCTGAAGCGATGTGTCCAATTGTCCCAGGTTTACAACAGGTGTCACAAGGCCGTTGATCTCGGGCTCGGCCTCTGGACCGCACCGGCTGGATCGGCAGCGCGCCTATCCCCTGACTTGGACAGCCTTCACATAGTCCGAACCGACGAAATCGGTTCCCGGCCATCTGCTTAACCTGGAGCACGTGCACAGATGGGAGCGAGAGCCGCTCCCGTCAACAGTACTGACTAATGGACCCTTCCATGCGTGCAGAGCGATCCGGGTCATGTTAACCGCTCTGCCCGACCAGCAATGCATGCGGGTCCGTCCCAGCGCTGCAGTTTGCTCATTACTGAAGGCTCCCGGACTGCGCATGAATCACCGGGTCGGTCGAGTGAGTAACTTCTCGAACCGCGCTTGTTCTTTAGACGGACGGTCGAGCACAAAGTCCGGTAATAAATACCTGCCCACCATCATCCTGTTGCCGAGACGCAAGCATGTCAGGGCTAGGCGTAGCCAGCGGCAAACCGCGCACTCGCACCTGCCATGTCCATGTCGTGCTAGTTTGCGTCCTTATAAACTTCACCTAGCACCAGTCGATGCATGAGCTTTAGGCACCAGTGTCCCACGAGCAACGCAATCTTTGCTAGGTTTAGAGGGGCTCTGGTGATGTTCAGGAGCCACCTCTTCTAGCATGGGCAATCGTAGGATTTTCGCCGCCCCTTAGATCCGACTAGGAAACGCAAATTTACTTGTACTCGTCCTCCGAATCGTTCATGGAACAGACAGCCAGACTAGACTTGAACGTCCTCGTTGTTCGTTGACGTACCAGGTCTTACTTTTGCCGTCGACCTCCATGCTGAGGGACGACACTTTCACCGGGTTAACATGAAGTCCACCCCCCCCCCCTCCGCAAGGGTCTCAGCATTACATCTAGTTGCTTTCTGGGAGGCGAAGTGGGCGTTGTTCTACAGGAACCAGACCATCGGCAAAACGCCAATGCTGATACCCTTTTGTCACCCATTTTCACTCTCTCCCACGCTTCGTCTCTTTCACCCTTGTGATTCCCTCGTCAATCACAAGGTTAAAAGGATAGGCAAAAGGGGTCACCCTGTTGACCCCACGAGTCATGTTCACCTTACCCGCCATCTCGTCGCTTCCTTCAATAAGGGTGAAGGCTAGGTCGTACGAACATGATATATGCACTGACAGCGGCTGGGATCCTTTCCGCGACATGGCCCGCTCGATAGTGCTAAGGTTAACCACTACAATGCTTTGGCCATGTGGGAGGAATGCCAGGTGCACACCGTGGTCGTGTGCCCGCGCACGACCGACTATCGCATCCAAGATCGTGGAGGTTCTCAAACATCCGTCCTGTAGGGACGAAATGCCTTTTGAGCATCATCGAGTGGATGAGGCTCGAGATGCTGCTGCTAAGGACTTATCAGAAACGGACTAAGGCACAAGAGATGGTGATTGCCTATAGTCCTTGGGCTCATTGGGATTGGGTACTTTCGGTATCAGCACTTGGCGTTCCTTCAATGGCTCTGGTAGGGTGTACGTAGCCATCCTTAGGTTAAAAGTCTTGGCAAGAATCCTTGGGGGGAGGACTTCAGTAATCTGGTCGACATCAAGCACCGGAATGTAGGGCACTCTAATTTTCTAGTACCACCTCCACGATACTTGGGCTGTCCATTGGGTTCAATTTGCTTATCTACATTTCTTTAAAGTTACAGTCACTCGGTCCCTTTCTTCATTTCCCACCTCGCTAACCGATCCTTCCAACTCGTAATTGATTTCCACAACAGTCTTATTGTCCTGTGACTGATGCAGTATCCTTGACCAGTTGGCTGTGCTGCGTCCCAGTCACCTGACGCGTTTTCCTGTTTCTCCTTCGACCACCTTCGTAGCTGACTCTCTAATAATGTCATATCCCATATATAAGACATCACGATATCCAGACCTGCTCAAGTATACGTTCCACTTGGTTAATCTTCCTAAGAATTCTTCCTGATTAACTCTCTGATACCTAGCTGATTCCCTAGGTTAATAGACAGAGCTGTGCCTTGGGCTGAAACACTTCGTTCCCAAGATATCTGCTATTTCATACCAAATCCTTGGCCCGAAGATCACTTTTCCTTTATTAATATCCAAGGCAATGGTATAATGGGGCATGGTCTGATCCCCGTACATTTTGTGCACTTGTAACTCCCTGATTTTATCTAAACAAGTTCCACTTTTACATATTGCTTAAATCCATTTCTGACAAGCCATGTATCATGGCGTTTTTTAAAAGATAAATTTCCGTTGAATGTTCCTTCCCATACTAAAGGTTATTCACTATTACCAAAATCAATAATCTGACATATATTAACAAGAGTTTTACCATGACTAATCACCACCCTGTCCTTCACAAACCGTCATACTGATACACACAACCTGCCATCATCAACCAAGTGAGGCTGGCCGACTCTACCGTTAAAGTCACCCATGATGATGACGTCGCCAGGGCGACAGTGTGGCTCCGCCAAGGCTCCGTGTTAGCACTGAGCCTAAACTATGGTGAATTACTTGGGGGATATACACACCACCTATTTTCTGGTAGGCCACCACGACATGGTTATCCATATTGCCCCTCACTGTCTGTATCCACGTTTTTTAAGATGTCGTCCGTATAGTTTACATTCGACTAACATAACCACTCCTCCTCGGTGCAGACCTACTCGGATACATTGGAATAAACATCAAACCCTGGTACTGTCCACGTTAAAGTACTGTTTCGCCTCTAAAAGAACATACAATATCAAAAACTCATTAAGAAATGTAGATTCAAGTTATCGTGTAACTTATCTCTCAAGCCAGCAATGTTCCATGAACAAAATTTTCACTACCTAAATTTTGTAGTCTCACTGGAAAAAAACTTTTCGAAGCACGTTGCAAACGGTTTCTCTTCTCTTCCTTCTCTCGCATCCTTAGTCGAAGCTTGTTTCTTTTGAATCGCCGTTGATTAACCTTTTTCAAATAGATCTTGCCATTGTTGTTCCAGCTTCTCAGGTTTTTCGCTGCTTCTCAGGATGTTGTCACGCTGTCCTCAATGGTTGTTTTACTCCCTCATAGTATTGGCCGTTTCTTCTCATCATTCTCTCGCCTGCCGAGTCTCGCTTCATCCCCATTCGTCCATGTCAAGATTTCCTGTGGTATCCAGCAGACGTCCAGGATTGTCTTCAACTTCTCATCATCCGACGTCCCCATCTCATCAGCTTCTTCCTTCACCACCGAGGACTACGATGTTCTGCCTCTCTCCCCCCTGCTATCCATGGATTTCCAGGAAGAGTTGTTGTCCCATGATTTATTGTTATGCGTCGTGTAGTTAGCAACTCCACTTCTTTCTTACGGGGGTGTCAGTTGCCCGTATTGGGGGGGGGGGGGGGGGGGGGGGGGGGTTCTTTTCTGCGTGGGGGGGGGGAGGGGGGGGGGGGGGGGGGGGGGGGGAGGGGGGGGGGGGGGGGGGGGTGGTCTTTTTAGGGTCTGGGGGGGTCCAGCAAAGATTAAGGTTTCCAGGCTCTCTTGTCTCTTGGCACTCAAAAGTGTGTTAAGGGCAGTTTTTAGTTGGGGGTTCCGTCATTATTGTAATCTGGCTTGCTGCCAAATTCATGACTATAACAACAATCACGTACTCAGCCATCTTTTAGGCGCCTCGCACGAGCGTCTCCGTTCCTTGGCAAACAGTGACGTCACGCTCCTAATGCGCATTGCGCAGGATTTCCTAAACGGTCGAGGAAGAGGGTTAGCCCAGGGACGAAAATTTTCACTGGCTAAATAAATGGCCACGTCCAAAGGGGGGGGGATGGGGGGGTGGGGTCCACTAACTATCCAACTTCAATCAGTTACAACCCGTCACGCCGCTGACTTACAACAAACCAACCCTATCTTTATGTTAAGTGTTTGACCGTCTTCTGCTCAGAGTCATCATTTCAGCCAGTTGCCCGAGCTTTTATTTATCAAGTGTTACCGTAAGTAGTCTTCCTAGGCCAGCTGAGGGCCTAGAAAGGCCTCCATGAACGGAATAGGAACCAAAACAGCACAACAATGAGGTAGGGTTTGCTTCTCTGAGTAACCCTGGGATGAAACGGCCATGATTCAGGCGGGTTTTGTATATTACAAACAAACTGATCAATGAAATGGGGTCGGTCATGCCCAGGCACCGCCAATCAATGACGTCATCCGGATACTTCAAACAATAAAACCCTACCTTTGTTCTCCTGTTTGGACCGTCTTCTTCCGCTCAGAGACGCATTTCAATCAGCAAGTTTGACCCGAGCTTATCGAAGAGTCAACATTTCACGGATGCAAGAGCCACCCGAGGCCAAGAAAAGGTCGGATACGTGAGCGGAACGATCAACCAAACAGGACATCAACCAGGTAGGGATGCAAACTGCTGATCATCCCCGTCTTGACCGGGGGGGGTGACGTACATGAGGTCGGAGATCAGTAATCCCACAAAGTCTCTGTCCAATGAATGGTTATTAACCCAGACCCCGTCTAGTTCAGATTTGACGTCAGCCAGTTAATCTCAACACAGTCAACCCTAAACTAAAATGTTTTCCTTTTTTTTAGGACCGTAATACCGCTCAGGAGTCGCATTTCTCAGCAGGTAAAGCCTTCGGTTTCATTTCACAAAAGCCATCGAGTACCAAACACCAGGCGCCATCGTTGCACTTGTACCGCAGCCCCCCCCCCCTGCGCCCCACACACCGCCGTTTATCAAACAGCACATCTAACCCCCTCAGTCCGAGACCATCACTTGCTTTTTAAAAATACACACCCCCACACATCACCCATATTGTACGGTGCAAAAAATTAGCCCCCCGCGCCACCTCTAATATGACGATCAACCGGGAATTATCAACGCAGATCCCTAACATAATAGTTCTCTGGTCTGAATGCACCGTCATTAAGATGCCGCCAGAGTTTTACAGTCCGGATGCACGCTCGTTAATACCAAAGAACGAGACAACATCCACATGAATTCGCCAACGAAGCAAGAAAAGGCCACCAAAGCGCGGCCTCTCAACCCCACCGGCCCACCACCTGAACGTTGAATCAACTACTCTGAGCTCTCCCCGGGTGAACGGTCATGAGGGCGAGTTTTAATACCACCCCGCCCTTACCAACATACCCCCCCAATGCTAGGAACATACCCCCCACACGCACTCCCCCCCCTGTACACTCACCGCTGTCCGACCCACCGGGTCCAACCCACCGCCGCCCCCCACTCAACAAAAACACCAAAAATGTCCGATCATATCTCCTCCCAATCTGGGCACAAATAACCGCACCGCGTTGGGTCGCCAAAACCCAACAACCCCCCCATCACCCGCCGTCGTACAATCTCCATAACCGCCAATCGAGAGGAGTTCCAACAAGGCCCCGTAATCGAAAGAGGGGACCACAAACAGCACAACCATAAGGTAAGGGAGCTACCCAGAGAGACGACAATAGAATGGCGTGGTTCTGAAAACCCCCAACAACACAGCACGAATCTAGTGACGGGTTCATCCCCAACCCCACCAAATCATTTGACGAAACCGACAACTTCAACGCCGCAAACCCAATGTTAAGTTTTTCCCTGTATGGAGACCGTCTTCCGCTCAGAGTTGCATTTCAGCAGGATAAAGCCTCCGTCCATTTCCACACAATCCGCTAGCTAACTAAAACAAGGGCCACCGAAATCGAAAGAGGACCCAAACAGACACAACATAAGGTAGGGTTGCTACCAGAGCGACGTCATTAGAAGGGCGGGGTTCTGAACCACAACATTATCGATCGATGATTGGTCGGTCAATCCAAACCCCATCCTATCAGTTGACGTTAGCCGACAACTTCAACGCAGCAAACCCTTTTGTTATGTTTTCCTGTTAGGACCGTCTTCCGCTCAGAGTTGCATTCAGCAGGATAAAGCCGCCCGTCTATTTCACATAATACAGTAGGGCTAACTAAACACGGGCATCGTTAATCGAAAGAGGACCCAAACAGACACAACATAAGGTAGGGTTGCTACCAGAGCGACGTCATTAGAAGGGCGGGGTTCTGAACCCCCAAATCACTGATAAAGTCCCAAGCCCCACCTAACAGAAAACGTGTCATCCAGGAACTGATCAACAAACCAAAAACTACTTATGTTCTTTTTTGGACCGTCTCTGCTCGAGTCGCATTTTTTTCAGCATTTCCCGAAGCTTGTTTTTATTATCATTTATTACCAAAAGAGGAGTTCTTCTAGCCCGCGAGGTTAAGAAAGGCCCTACCTACGTGAGTCGGAAGAGGAATCAAACTGCACAAACATAAGGTAAGGTTGCTACTCCTGAGTTGCCCGAAGTGACGTCATGAGAAGTGGCGGGGATTTTGTACCTATAAACCATAAGCCCAATGATTGGTCATGTCCAAGCCCCACCTATCAGACGACGTCACCCGGCTACTTCAACGCGGGAACCCTACCTTATGTTCTCCTGTTTGGACCATCTTCCGCACAGAGTCGCATTTCAGCAGTTGACCGAGCTTATCAAAGAGTCAACAATTGCATGAATGAACCAGCAATGATTGATTGGTTATGCCCAGGCCCCGCCTATCACATGACGTCAGCCGGGTACTTCAACGCAGCAACCCTATCTTAAGTTTTCCTTTTTGGACCGTCTTCGGCTCAGAGGAGCATTTCAGCAGGATAAATCCGTAGTCATTTCACATTAGCCTGCGAGGTCAAAAAAGGCCACCGTGAGAGGAAGAGAAACCAAACAGCACATCATAATGTAGGGTTGTTACTCTGAGCTCCCGGGAGACGTCATGAGAAGGGCGGGACTCTGCACCCACAAATTATCTGATCAATGATTGGTCGGTAAGTTACTTACTTCAACGAACACAATATATATACATACTCAGATATATACATATATACACATATACATAATTTATACTTGCTGCCTTTATTCATTCCTGTTGCCACCCCGCCAGTTAGTTAGTTTAGTTTATTGACAAAATAACATTTGAACATCTACATTATACATAACTGTATGAGGCACATACATAATAATATCGGTAATACTTAAACACACCAAATATTTTGTCCAATTAATATACATTCAAGCGGGCCTATGAACAATTACATGATTATACCTCCCTAGTACTTCATGTACATATTTGCACAGTTCAGCCAAGAACACCTTTTCACTCAAGAGTGCACCTATACTAGCAAAGTTTAACATAGGGTATCTATGTCGGCAATCTTCTGATATGGAGCATGAAATTAGCACATGGTTCTCCGTTTGTATGGACACATTATCACAGTAGCAAGTCCTGAGAGGAGCTGGTGTACGGTTCCATCTGCCTGTCTCTACTCTTAAGTTATGAGACATAAGTCTGATTCGTGTGAGAGACTCTCGATGATAATCTGGGATATATTTAGTTGTGAGATAAATATCATGAATATTCAAGGAAGGGTTCAGCTCTGTAACATAGGTATTTAACTTGGTTGCTGTTGGTGCTTTATTTTGTACATAGTCCCTAATCTTACCCATAGGCTGGTCATCCCATAAAACTCTTGTTAAATTTATATATCCAGGCGTATTATGGTTCCTACATAGGTCAAAAACAAAGGTAAATGGTTCTTCATAATCAGTTCTTTTACTATTTGACATTAGGAATGTTCTTTTCTTCTTCTCTAAAATATAATCAAAAGGTGGTATACCTGTTTCTACAAAACATAGATTTACACTGGTATTCTTCCTTACCCCTAGCAGGCACTTGATTAATTTATCATATTGCTTCTCTATGCCTTTTACATTATTTGTAAGCCATGATTCTGAGCTATATGAAAGTGACGACTTCTCTATCATCTTATTTCTTGGGACACTATCGTAAGCCTTACTAAAATCTAGAAACAATACATATAATTTAACATTTCTAAATACTGCGAAGTCACATAGCAATCGTAACGACAATATTTGTTCAACGCAGCTCCTTTTCTTCTGCGCTCCAGCCTGGCACTTATTGTTGATGTTACACCATAAAAGTAGTCTGTTATATATTAGTGTGTCATAAATTTTGCTAACGTGTCCATTATAGAAATCCCTCTATAGTTGTCATATAGCATTCGGTTCCCAGTTTTGAAAATGAACATTAATTTGAGTAGCACCACATGACTGGATACTTCATATTCATGAAAACAACATTAAAAAGAATTAGAAAGAATGATAACCATAGCTCAGGGAGCATCTGTACAATCCCAGGACATATACCATTATAACTTTTGTTTCTGTTTATAGGTTCTCTTCATATTTTCCCAATTAGTTGATTGGGACGTGCAGGAAGGTCTAACTACATTCTAATATCTTGTGCTTCTCTTTTGAGAGTTAGAATACTACACAAAAGGGGTGGATGTCGGTAAGCGACCTACTCTACATGTTGATAGTGAAAGAAGTGTTTAATTGAAGTAAGGTCGTATGGACACAATAAGAGGAAGATTAAGATCAGACTGCTGATAGCATAGGTAGAAGTAAGTTGAGAGGTGGCAGTAAGATGATGGTTCGATATAACTTACCGAACCTGAAGCACAATGACCTCCCAGCACCGCTCAACCTTCCAGTACGGCCTGTCGGTCGGGAGCAATGGGCGTCCACCGCCCGCCCGACAACCCGCCCTCAGGAACTGGTACCTGCCCGGGAGCCACGGGAGAACAGCCTTGTCCCGCACACCCTAAGCCAACAAAGGGGAGATGACCTTTAGCCTGCCCCGGCGGCCGACACCAGATGGACAAGGCAGGCCCGATTATTTACCCTGTGCTCTTGGACCACATTCGGTAGAGGGAATGCGTCCAGGTTAGGGCTTTGACACAGCACAACTCTAGGTCCCGGTGTGTCAGCCCTAGCCCAATGAGAGCACTCGCACTTTCTTGGCACCATGCACCTCGCCAGTTGACTGTGGCCGATGTTAGGTGCAAGGTGTATTTGCCGGTTAGATCCCGTACGCCCTGTAGGACTTCCGGGGTGCCGTAGTAGCTGCACTTGTGTTGATGTGCAGCTGAGAGTGCGAGGTGGACTCCAGAGACCTGGGTATCAATTATCCAGGCATCTGTACCTTTGGAAGCTACGATGTCCGGCTTCCTAAAGGACCCTGCAATAGGCATGCGAGGCTCGCAGACCACCTGGTACCCCCTCTGCCTCAGCCGTCCGGCCAAATAGGCACTGATATTGTCGTGCCTTCTGACACGACCCCCAAGGGTACGAGGACACATCTGAGCGATGTGTCCAAGTGTCCCAGGTTTACAACAGGTGTCACAGAGGCCGTTGATCTCGGGCCGGCCTCTGGACGCCCTGGCTGGGATCGGCAGCGCGCCTATCCTGACTTGGACAGCCTTCACATAGTCCGAACCGGACAGAAATCGGTTCCCGCCATCTGCTAACCTGAGGCACGGCAGCAGATGGAGCGAGAGCCGCTCCGTCAACAGTACTGACTAAGTTGGACCTCCATGCGTGCAGGCGATCGGTCTTGTTACCCGCCTGCCGACCAGCAATGCATGCGGGTCCGTCCCAGCGCTGCAGTTTGCTCATTACTGAAGGCTCCCGGACTGCCGCATGAATCACCGGGTCGGTCGAGGTGAGTAACTTCTCGAACCGCGCTTGTTTATTTAGACGGACGGTCGAGACAAAGTCCGGTATACCTGGCCCACCATCTCCTGTTGCCGAGCGCAAGGCACGTCATGGGCTAGGCGTAGCCAGCGGCGAACCGCCACTCGCACCTGCCTGTCCATGCGTGCTAGTTGCGTCTTATAAACTTCACCTAGCACCAGTCGATGCATGAGCTTAGGCACCAAGTGTCCCACGAGCAACGCAATCCTTTGCTGAGGTTTTAGAGGGGCTCTGGTGATGTTCAGGAGCCCCTCTTCTAGCAGGGCATCGTAGGATTTTCGCCGCCCCTTAGATCCGACTAGGACGCAAATTTACTTGTACTCGTCCTCAGCGTTCATGGAACCGACAGCGCTGCCTAAGACTTGGAACGTCCTCTGTTCGTTGACGTACCAGGTCTTACGTTTGCCGTCGACCTCCATGCTGAGGGTACGACACTTTCCCGGGTTAACATGAAGTCCACCCCCCCCCCCCCGCAAGGGTCTCAGCCATTACATCTATTGCTTTCTGGAGGCAAGTGGGCGTCTGTGCTACCAGGACCAGACCATCGGCAAACGCCAATGCTGATACCCTTTGGTCACCCAGTTTCACTCCCACGCTGGTCTCTTTCACCCTTGTGATTCCCTCGTCAATCACAAGGTTGAAAAGGATAGGCAATAGGGGGTCACCCTGTTTGACCCCACGAGTCATGTTCACCTTACCCGCCATCTCGTCGCTTCCTTCAATATGGGTGAAGGCTAGGTCGTACGACATGATATATGCCCTGACAGCGGCTGGGATGCCTTTCCGCGACATGGCCCGCTCGATAGTGCTATGGTTAACACTATCGAATGCTTTGGCCATGTGGAGGAATGCCAGGTGCACACCGTGGGCGTGTGCCCGCGCACGACCGACTATCGCATCCAAGATCGTGAGGTTCTCAAGACATCCGTCTGTAGGGACGAATGCCTTTTGAGCATCATCGATGTGGATGAGGCTCGAGATGCGGCTGCTAAGGATCTTATGCAGAAGACGGACTATGGCACAAGAGATGGTGATTGGCCTATAGTCCTTGGGCTCATTGGGATTGGGTACTTTCGGTATCAGCACTGTGCGGTTGGCCTTCAATGGCTCTGGTAGGGTGGACGTAGCCATCCATAGGTTAAATGTCTTGGCAAGAATCCTTGGGGGGATGGACTTCAGTAATCTGGTCGACATCAAGCACCGGAATGTAGGGCACACTATTTTCTAGTACCACCTCCTCGATACTTGGGCTGTCCATTGGGTTCAATTGCTTTTCTACATGTTCTTTAAAGTTACAGTCACTCGGTCTTTCTTCATTTCCCACCTCTAACGATCCTTTCCAATTAATTGATTTCCACAACAGCTTATTGTCCTGTGACTGCAGTATCCTTGACCATGTTGGCTGTGCTGCGTCCCAGTCACCTGACGCGTTTTCTGTTTCTCTCGTCCACCTCGTAGCTGTCTCTATAATAATGTCATATCCCATATTTAAGACTTCATCGATATCACTGTCCTGCCTCAAAGTAGGACGTTCCACTTGGTTTAATCTTCCTATGAATTCTTCCTGATTAACTCTCTGATACCTAGCTGATTTCCTAGGTTTATAGACAGAGGCTGGTGCCTTGGGCTGATAACTTCGTCCCAAGATATCTGCTATTTCTACCAAATCCTTGGCCGAGATCACTTTTCCTTTATTAATATCCAAGGCAATGTATAATGGGGCATGGTCTGATCCCCGTACATTTTGGTGCACTTGTAACTCCCTGATTTTATCTAAACAAGTCACTTTACATAGGCTTAAATCAATTTCTGACAGCCATGTATCATGGCGTTTAAAGGATAAATTTCCGTTGAAATGTTCACTTCCATACTAAAGGTTATTCACTATTACCAAATCATTATTCTGACATATATTAACAAGAGTTTTACCATGACTATTCACCACCCTGTCCTTCACACCGTCATACTGATACACACATCCTGCCTCATCAACCAAGTGAGGCTGGCCGACTCTACCGTTAAAGTCACCCATGATGATGACGTCGCCAGGGCTGACAGTGTGGCTCGCCAAGGCTCCGTGTTGCACTGAGCTAAACTATGGTGAATTACTTGGGGGAATATACACACCACCTATTTTCTGGTATGGCCACCACGACATGGTTATCCATATTTGCCCCTCACTGTCTGTATCCACGTTTAAGATGTCGTCCGTTAGTTTACATTTGACTAACATAACCACTCCTCCTCGGTGCTGACCTACTCGTGATACATTGGTATAAACATCAAACCCTGGTACTGTCACGTTAAAGTACTGTTTCGCCTCTAAAAGAAATACAATATCAAAACTCATAAGAAAATGTATGATCAAGTTATCTTGTAACTTATCTCTCAAGCCAGCAATGTTCCATGAACAAATTTTCACTACCTTATTTTGTAGTCTCACTGGAAAAACTTTTCGAAGCAGCGTTGCACGGTTTCTCTTTCTCTTCCTTCTCTCGCATCCTTAGTCGAGCTTGTTCTTTTCGAATCGCCGTGTGATTAACCTTTTTCAAATAGATTCTTGCCATTGTTGTTCCAGCTTCTTTCAGGTTTTTCGCTGCTCTCAGGATGTTGTCACGCTGTCTCTGGTTGTTTACTCTCAGTAGTATTGGCCGTTTCTTCTCATCATTCTCCTTGCCGAGTCGCTTCATCTCCCATTCAGTCATGTCAAGATTTCCTGTGTATCCAGCAGCGTCCAGGATTGTCTTCACTTTCTCATCATCCGACGTCCCCATCTCATCAGCTTCTTCCTTCACACCGAGGACTACGATGTTCTGGCCTCTCTCCCTGCTATCCATGGATTCCAGGAAGAGTTGTTGTCCATGGATTATTGTGTATGCGTCGTGTAGTTAGCAACTCCACTTCTTTCTTGACTTGTTTCATTTCCCGTATTTCTTCTCGAAGGTCTTTTATTTCTTCCAGCAAGATTAAGTTTCCAGGCTCTTCTTGTCTCTTGGCACTCAAAAGTGTGTTAAGGGCAGTTTTTAGTTGGGGGTTCGTCATTTTTGTAATCTGGCTTGCTGCCAAATTCATGACTATATCAACATTCTCGTACTCAGCCATCTTTAGCGCCTCGCACGGCGTCTCCGTTTCCTTGGCAACTGTGACGTCACGCTTCTAATGCGCATGCGCAGGATTTGCCTAACGGGTCGAGGAAGTGGTTAGCCCAGGGATCAAAATTTTCACTGGCTAATAATGGCCAAGTCCAACACTCCACTACTTCCAACTTCAATCAGTTACAAGCCCGTCATCCGGCTACTTCAACAAACCAACCCTATCTTATGTTCTGTTTGGACCGTCTTCTGCTCAGAGTCACATTTCAGCAGTTGCCCGAGCTTTTATTTATCATTGTTACCGTAAGGAGTCTTCTAGCCAGCGAGGCCTAGAAAGGCCTCCATGAACGGAAGAGGAACCAAACAGCACAACATGAGGTAGGGTTGCTTCTCTGAGTTACCCTGATGACGCCATGATAAGGGCGGGGTTTTGTATATACAAACTATCTGATCAATGATTGGTCGGTCATGCCCAGGCACCGCCAATCAGATGACGTCATCCGGATACTTCAACACATAAACCCTACCTTATGTTCTCCTGTTTGGACCGTCTTCCGCACAGAGACGCATTTCAGCAGTTGACCGAGCTTATCGAAGAGTCAACATTCACATGAATGAGCCAGCGAGGCCAAGAAAGGCGAAAGTGAGCGGAAGAGAAACCAAACAGGACATCATAAGGTAGGGTTGCTACTCTGAGCTCCCGGGTGACGTCATGAGGGCGGAGATCTGTAATCCACAAAGTATCTGTCCAATGATTGGTTATACCCAGACCCCGTCTATCAGATGACGTCAGCCAGGTACTTCAACTCAGCAACCCTATCTTATGTTTTCCTTTTTGGACCGTTATCCGCTCAGAGTCGCATTTCAGCAGGATAAAGCCGTCGTCATTTCACAAAAGCCATCGAGGTTCCAACAAGGCCATCGTGATCGGAAGAGAAACCAAACAGGACATCATAAGGAAGGGTTGCTTCTCTGAGTTACCCGGATGACGTCATGATAAGGGCGGGGTTTTGTATATACAAACTATCTGATCAATGATTGGTCGGTCATGCCCAAGCGCCACCTATAATATGACGTCATCCGGGTATTTCAACGCAGCATCCCTATCTTATGTTCTCCTGTTTGCACCGTCATCCGCTCAGAGTTTAAGCAGTTGATCGAGCTTATCAAAGAAAGAGTCAACATACACATGAATGAGCCAACGAAGCCAAGAAAGGCCAACTTGAGCGGAAGAGAAACCAAACAGGACATCATAAGGTAGGGTTGCTACTCTGAGCTCCCGGGTGACGTCATGAGGGCGGAGTTCTGTAATACAGAAAGTATCTGTCCAATGATTGGTTATACCCAGACCCCGTCTATCAGATGACGTCATCAGGGTACTTCAACGCAGCAACCCTATCTTATGTTTTCCTTTTTGGTCCGTCTTCCGCTCAGAGTCGCATTTCAACATGATAAAGCCGTCGTCATATCACATAAACCATCGAGGTTCCAACAAGGCCACCGTAATCGAAAGAGGACCCAAACAGCACAACATAAGGTAGGGTTGCTACCAGAGAGACGTCATTAGAAGGGCGGGGTTCTGAACCCACAAATTATCTGATCGATGATTGGTCGGTCAATCCCAAACCCCACCTATCAGTTGACGTTAGCCGACAACTTCAACGCAGCAACCCTATGTTATGTTTTCCTGTTTGGACCGTCTTCCGCTCAGAGTTGCATTTCAGCAGGATAAAGCCGCCGTCATTTCACATAATCCAGCTAGGCTAACTAAACAAGGCCACCGTAATCGAAAGAGGACCCAAACAGCACAACATAAGGTAGGGTTGCTACCAGAGAGACGTCATTAGAAGGGCGGGGTTCTGAACCCACAAATCATCTGATAAAGTCCCAAGCCCCACCTAACAGAAAACGTCATCCAGGTACTTCAACAAACCAAAACTATCTTATGTTCTGTTTGGACCGTCTTCTGCTCAGAGTCGCATTTCAGCATTTGCCCGAGCTTTTTTTATTATCATTATTACCATAAGGAGTCTTCTAGCCCGCGAGGATAAGAAAGGCCTACGTGAGCGGAAGAGGAATCAAACAGCACAACATAAGGTAAGGTTACTTCTCCGAGTTACCGGGATGACGTCATGATAAGGGCGGGGTTTTGTATATACAAACTATCTGATTAATGATTGGTCGGTCATGCCCAAGCGCCACCTATCATATGACGTCATCCGGGCACTTCAACGCAGCAACCCTACCTTATGTTCTCCTGTTTGGACCGTCTTCCGCTCAGAGTGCCTTTTTTTTACCATAAAATGTCGTCATTCAAATGAGCCAGCGAGGTTAAGAAAGTCTGAGCTACCGGGTGACGTCATGAGAAGGGCGGGGCTCTGAACGCACAAAATATCTGCCCAAAGATTTGGTCGGTCATGCCCAGGCCCCGCCTATCAGATGACGTCAGCCGGGTACTTCATAGCAGCAACCCTATCTTATGTTCTCCTGTTTGGAACGTCATCCGCTTAGAGTTGGATTTCAAAAATTGACCGTATTTTTGTTTCTTTTATCATAAAGAATAGCCATTTCGCATGACCCAGCGACGCCAAGAAAGGCCTCCGTGAGCGAAAGAGGAACTAAACAGCACAACATAAGGTAGGGTTGCTACTCTGAGTTGCCCGAATGACGTCATGAGAAGGGCGGGATTTTGTACCTATAAACCATCTGACCAATAACTGGTCATGTCCAAGCCCCACCTATCACACGACGTTATGCCGGCTACTTCAACGAGGATCCCTATCTTATGTTCTGTTTGGACCGTCTTCCGCTCAAAGTCGCATTTCAGCAGTTGACCGATCTTATTAAACATTCACATGAATGAGCCAGCGAGGCCAAGAAAGGTGACCGTGAGCGGAAGAGAAACCAAACAGGACATCATAAGGTAGGGTTGCTACTCTGAGCTCCCGGTCACGTCATGAGAAGGGCGGGGCTCTGAGCCCACAAATTAACTGATTAATGATTGGTCGGTAAGTTTCAAGCCCCACCTATCAGATGACGTCACCCGGGTACTTCAACACACCAACCCTACCTTGTATTCCCCTGTTTGGACCGTTTTCTGCCCAGAATAGCATTTCAGCAGTTGACCGATAGTATTAAAGAGTCAATATTCAATTGAATGAGCCAGCGAGGCTAAGAAAGGCGACCGTGAGCGGAAGAGAAACCAAAGAGTACATCATAAGGTAGGCTTGCTTCTCTGAGCTCCCGGGTGACGTCATGAGGGTAGAGCTCTGGAATCCGCAAAGTATCTGTCCAATGATTGGTTATACCCAGGCCCATCTATCAGATGACGTCAGCCGGGTACTTCAATGCAGCAGCCCTATCTTATGTTTTCTTTTTTGGACCGTCTTCCGCTCAGAGTCGCATTTCAGCAGGATAAAGCCGTCGTCATTTCAAATAAGCCAGCGAGGCCAAACAAGGCCACCGTGAGCGGAAGAGGAACCAAACAGCACAACATACTATGTGGCTTACGGAGCCCCACCCTCATGACGTCACCCTGGAACTCAAAATACAACCATACCTTATGATGTCCTGTTTGGTTTCTCTTAGGCTCACGGTGGCCTTTCTTGGCCTCACTGGCACAGTCATGTGAATGTCGACTCTTTAATATGCTTGGTCAACTGCTGAAATGCGATTATGGGCGAAAGACGGTGCAAAAAGGAAAACATAAGGTAGGGTTGGTGTGTTGAAGTACCCGGAAGACGTCATCTAATAGGTGGGGTTTGGAGCTTCCCGACCAACTATTGAAAAGATAATTTGTGTGTTTAGAGTTCCGCTATTCTCATGACGTGACCCGGGAGCACAGAGTAGCAACCCTACCTTATGATGTCCTGTTTGGTTTCTCTTCCGCTCACGGCAGCCTTGTTTGGTCTCGCTGGATTATGTGAAATGAAGGCGCCTTTATCCTGATGAAATGCGACTCTGAGCGGAAGACGGTCTGATCAGGAGAACATAAGATAGGGTTGCTGCGTTGAAGTACCTGGCTGACGTCATCTGATAGGCGGGGCCTGGGTATAACCAATCATTGGACACATACTATGTGGATTAGAGAGCTCCACCCTCATGACGTCACACGGAAACTGAGAGTAGTAACCCTACCTAATGATGTTCTGTTTGGTTTCTCTTCCGCTCACGGTGGCCTTAATTGTCCTCATTGGCTCAATCATGTGAATGTTGACTCTTTGATAAGCTCGGTCATCTGGTGAAATGCGACTCTGGGCGGAAGACGGTACAAATAGGAGAACATAAGGTGGGTTGCTCTATTGAAGTAGCCGGATTACGTCGTTTCATAGGTGGGGCTTGGACATGACCAATCATTGGTCAGATGCCTTATAGTTACAAAATCCCGCCCTTCTCATGACGTTACTCGGGCAACTCAGAGGTAGCAACCCTACCTTATGTTCTGCTGTTTGGTTCCTCTTCCGCTTACGGTGGCATTGTTTAGTTAGCCTCGCTGGATTATGTGAAATGACGGCGGCTTTATCCTGCTGAAATGCGACTCTGAGTGGAAGACGGTCGAAACAGGAGAACATAAGATAGGGTTGCTGCGTTGAAGTTGTCGGCTGACGTCATCTGAAAAGTGGGGGGTTTGGGATTGACCGACCAATAATTGATCAGATAATTTGTGGGTTAAGAGCCCCGCCTTTCTCATGACATCATCCGGGAGCTCCGAGTAGCAACCCTACCTTATGATGTGCTGTTTGGTTTCTCTTCCGCTCACGGTGGCCTTTCTTGGCCTCGTTGGCTCGCTCATACATGTGAATGTCGACTCTTTAATAACCTCGATCAACTGCTGTAATGAGACTATGGACGGAACACGGTCAAAAAAGGAGAACATAAGGTAGGGTTGGTGTGTTGAAGTATTCGGATGACGTCATCTGATAGGTGGGGTTTCGAACTTACGAGCAATCATTGATCAGATAATTTATGTGTTCAAAGCCCAGCTCTTCTAATGACGTCACCAGGGATCTAAGAGTAGCAACCCTACCTTATTGTGTCCTTTTTGGTTTCTCTCCCCTTTACGTCGCCTTTCTTGGCCTCGCTGGCTCATTCATGTGAATGTTAACTCTTTAATAAGCTCTGTCAACTGCTGAAATGGGACCCTGGGCGGAATACGGTCCAAATAGGAGAGCATAAGATAGGGTTGCTGCGTTGAAGTAGCCGGATGACGTTATCTGATAGGTGGGGATTGGAATTGACCGACCAATCATTGATCAGATAATTTATGGGTTCCGAACCCCGCAGTTTTCATGACATCACCCGGGTACCTCAGAGTAGCAACCCTACCTTGTGTTGTGCTTTTTGATTCCTCTTCCGGTCACGGTAGCCTTGTTTGGTCTCGTTGGATTATGTGAAATGACGGCGCCTTTATCCTGATGAAATGTGACTCTGAGCGAAAGACGGTCCAAACAGAAAAACATAAAATAGGGTTGCTGCGTTGAAGTTGTCGGCTGACGTCATCTGATAGGTGGGGTTTGGGATTGACCGACCAATCATTGATCAGATAATTTGTGGGTTCAGAGCCCCGCCCTTCTCATGACATCATCCGGGAGCTCAGAGAAGCAACCCTACCTTATGATGTGCTGTCTGGTTTCTCTTCCGCTCACGGTGGCCTTTCTTGGCCTCGTTGGCTCGCTCATACATTTGAATGTCGACTCTTTAATAAGCTTTGTCAACTACTGTAATGCGACTCTTGGCGGAAAACGGTCAAAAAGGAGAACATAAAGTAGGGTTGGTGTATTGAAGTATGCCTATGACGTCATCTGATAAGTGGGGTTTGGAACTTGCCGATCAATCATTGATCAGATAATTTATGTGTTCAAAGCCCAGCTCTTCTCATGACGTCACCAGGGAGCTCAGAGAAGCATCCCTACCTTATGATGTCCTGTTTGATTTCTCTCACCCTTACGTCGCCTTTCTTGGCCTCGCTGGCTCATTAATGCAAATGTTGACTCTTTAATAAGCTCGGTCAACTGCTGAAATGCGGAGGACGGTGCAAATAGAACATAAGGTAGGGTTGCTGCGTTCAAGTAGCCGGACGAAGTTATCTGATAGGTGGGGATTGGAATTGACCGACCAATCATTGATCAGATAATTTATGGGTTGCGAACCCCGTCTTTCTCATGACGTCACCCGGGTACCTCAGAGTAGCAACCCAACCTTATGTTGTGCTGTTTGATTCCTCTTCCGCTCACGGTGGCCTTGTTTGGCCTCGCTGGATTATGTGAAATGATGTCGCCTTTATCCTGCTGAAATGCGACTCTGAGCGGAAGACGGTCCAAACAGGAGAACATAAGATAGGGTTTCTGCGTTCAAGTACCTGGCTGACGTCATCTGATAAGCGGGGCCTGGGTATAACCAATCATTGGACACATACTATGTGGATTAGAGAGCTCCACCCTCATGACTTTACCCTGGAACTCAGAGTAGCAATCCTACCTTATGATGTCCTGTTTGGTTTCTCTTCCGCTCACGGTGGCCTTAATTGTCCTCATTGGCTCAATCATGTGAATGTTGACTCTTTGATAAGGTCGGTCAAGTGGTGAAATGCGACTCTGGGCGGAAGGCGATCCAAACAGAAGAACACAAGATAGGGTTGCTGCGTTGAATTACACGGCTGGCGTCATCTCATAGGTGTGGCCTGGGTACAACCAATCTTTGGACACATATTATGTGGATTACGGAGCTCCACAATCATGACGTCACCCGGGAACTCAGAATACAACGCTTCCATATGATGTCCATTTTGGTTTCTCTTAGGCTTACGGTGGCCTTTCTTGGCCTCACTGGCCCATTTATATGAATGTCGACATTTATGTGAATGTCAACTGCTGCAATGCGACTATGGGTGAATGACGGTGCAAAAAGGAGAACATAAGGTAGGGTGGGTGTGTTGAAGTACCCGGAAGACGTCATCTGATAGGTGGGGTTTGGAACTTACCGACCAACCATTGATCAGATAATTTGTGCGTTCAGAGCCTCGCTCTTCTCATGACGTCACCCGGGAGGTCAGAGTAGGAACCCTACCTTATGATGTGCTCTTTGGTTTCTATTTCCCTCACGTCGTCTTTCTTTACCTCGCTGGCTCATTCATGCAAATATGTTGACTCTTTAATAAGCTCGGTCAACTGCTGAAATGACGAATTTGGGCGGAAGACGGTCCAAATAGGAGAACATAAGGTAGGGTTGCTGCGTTGAAGTATCCGGATAAGGTCGTCTGATAGGTGGGGCTTGGACATGACCAATCGATTGGTCAGATGGTTCTCATGACGTCACTCGGGCAACTCAAAGTAACAACCCTACTTTATTTTGTGCTGTTTGGTTCCTCTTCCGCTCACGGTGGCCTTGTTTAGTTAGACTCGCTGGATTATGTGAAATGACGGCGGCTTTATCCTGCTGAAATGCGACTCTCAGCGGAAGACGGTCCAAAAAGGAGAACATAAGATTAGGTTGCTCCGTTGAAGTACGTGGCTGACCTCATCTGATTGGCGGTGCCTGGGTATACCCAATCATTGGACAAATACTATGTGGATTACAGAGCTCCACCCTCATGACGTCACACGGGAACTCAGAGTAGCAACCTTACCTTATGATGTCCTGTTTGGTTTCTCTTCCGCTCACGGTGGCCTTTCTTGGCCTCGCTGGCTCATTCATGTGAATGTTGACTCTTTAATAAGCTCAGTCTACTACTGAAATGCGACTCTGGGCGGAAGAAGGTCCAAACAGAACATAATTAGGGTTGCTGTAATGAAGTAGTCGGCTGACGTCATCTGATAGGTGGGTTTGGAATTGACCGACCAATCATTGATCAGATAATTTGTGTGTTCAGCGCCCCGCCATTCTCATGACATCATCCGGGAGCTCAGAGTAGCAACCTTAGCTAATGATGTCCTGTTTGGTTTCTCTTCCGCTCACGGTAGCCTTTTCTTGGCCTCGTTTGCTCATTCATGTCAATGTTGACTCACTCTTTAATAAGCTCGGTCAACTGGTAAAATGCGACTCTGGGCGGAAGATGATACAAATAGGAGAACATAAGGTGTGTTGCTCTATTGAAGTAGCCGGATGACGTCGTTTCATAGGTGGGACTTGGACATGACCAATCATTCGTCAGATGCCTTATAGGTACAAAATCCCGCCCTTCTCATGACGTCACTCGGGCAACTCAGAGTAGCAACCTTACTTTATATTGTGCTGTTTGATTTCTCTTCCACTCACGGAGGCCTTTCTTGGCCTCGCTGGCTAGAAGACTCCTTATGGTAATAATAATAACAATAATGATAATAACAAAACTCGGGCAAATCCTGAAATGCGACACTGAGCAGAAAACGCTCCAAACAGAACATAAGGATGACGTCACATGATAGGTGGCTCTTGGGGATGACCGACCAATCATTGATCAGATTGTTTGTATATACAATACCCCGCCCTTCTCATGACGTCACTCGGGCAACTCAGAGTAGCAACCCTACCTTATGTTGTGCTGTGTGGTTCCTCTTCCGCTCACGATGGGTTTGTTTAATTAGCCTCGCTGGATTCTGTGAAATGACGGCGGCTTTATCCTGCTGAAATGCGATTCTGAGCGGAAGACAGTCCAAACAGGAGAACATAAGATAGGGTTACTGCATTGAAGTAGTCGGCTGACGTCATCTGTTAGGCGGGGTTTGGGATTGACCGACCAATTATTGATCAGAAAATTTGTGGGTTCAGAGCCCCGCCCTTCTCATGACATCATCCGGGAGCTCAGAGAAGCAACCCTTCCTTATGATGTGCTGTTTGGTTTCTCTTCTGCTCAAGGTGGCCTTTCTTGGCCTCGTTTGCTCGCTCATACATGTGAATGTCGACTCTTTAATAAGATCGGTCAACTACTGCAATGCGACTATGGGCGGAAGACGGTCTAAAAAGGAGAACCTAAGGTAGGGTTGGTGTGTTGAAGTATTCGGATGACGTCATCTGATAGGTGGGGTTTGGAACTTACGAGCAATCATTGATCAGATAATTTATGTGTTCAAACCCCAGCTCTTCTAATGACGTCACCAGGGATCTAAGAGTAGCAACCCTACCTTATTATGTCCTGTTTGGTTTCTCTCCCCTTTACGTCGCCTTTCTTGGCCTCGCTGGCTCATTCTTGTGAATGTTAACTCTTTAATAAGCTCTGTCAACTGCTGAAATGGGACCCTGGGCGGAATACGGTCCAAATAGGAGAACATAAGGTAGGGTTGCTGCGTTGAAGTAGCCGGATGACGTTATCTGATAGGTGGGGATTGGAATTGACCGACCAATCATTGATCAAATAATTTATGGGTTCCGAACTCCGCAGTTTTCATGACATCACCCGGGTACCTCAGAGTAGCAACCCTACCTTGTGTTGTGCTGTTTGATTCCTCTTCCGCTCACGGTAGCCTTTTTTGGTCTCGATGGATTATGTGAAATGACGGCGCCTTTATCCTGATGAAATGTGACTCTGAGCGAAAGACGGTCCAAACAGAAAAACATAAAATAGGGTTGCTGCGTTGAAGTTGTCGGCTGACGTAATCTGATAGGTAGGGTTTGGGATTGACCGACCAATCATTGATCAGATAATTTGTGGGTTCAGCGCCCCGCCCTTCTCATGACATCATCCAGGAGCTCAGAGAAGCAACCCTACCTTATGATGTGCTGTTTGGTTTCTCTTCCGCTCACGGTGGCCTTTCTTGGCCTCGTTGGCTCGCTCATACATATGAATGTCGACTCTTCAATAAGCTTTGTCAACTACTGTAATGCGACTCTTGGCGGAAAACGGTCAAAAAGGAGAACATAAAGTAGGGTTGGTGTATTGAAGTATTCCGATGACGTCATCTCATAAGTGGGGTTTGGAACTTGCCGACCAATCATTGATCAGATAATTTATGTGATCAAAGCCCAGCTCTTCTCATGACGTCACCAGGGAGCTCAGAGAAGCAACCCTACCTTATAATGTCCTGTTTGATTTCTCTCACCCTTACGTCGCCTTTCTTGGCCTCGCTGGCTCATTAATGCAAATGTTGACTCTTTGATAAGCTCGGTCAACTGCTGAAATGCGAGTTTGGGCGGAGGACGGTGCAAATAGAACATAAGGTAGAATTGCTACGTTCAAGTAGCCGGACGAAGTTATCTGATAGGTGGGGATTGGAATTGACCGACCAATCATTGATCAGATAATTTATGGGTTGCGAACCCCGCCTTTCTCATGACGTCACCCGGGTACCTCAGAGTAGCAACCCAACCTTATGTTGTGCTGTTTGATTCCTCTTCCGCTCACGGTGGCCTTGTTTGGCCTCGCTGGATTATGTGAAATGAAGGCGCCTTTATCCTGCTGAAATGCGACTCTGAGCGGAAGACGGTCCAAACAGGAGAACATAAGATAGGGTTTCTGCGTTCAAGTACCTGGCTGACGTCATCTGATAAGCGGGGCCTGGGTATAACCAATCATTGGACACATACTATGTGGATTACAGAGCTCCACCCTCATGACTTTACCCTGGAACTCAGAGTAGCAATCCTACCTTATGATGTCCTGTTTGGTTTCTCTTCCGCTCACGGTGGCCTTAATTGTCCTCATTGGCTCAATCATATGAATGTTGACTCTTTGTTAAGGTCGGTCAAGTGGTGAAATGCGACTCTGGGCGGAAGGCGATCCAAACAGAAGAACACAAGATAGGGTTGCTGCGTTGAATTACACGGCTGACGTCATCTCATAGGTGTGGCCTGGGTACAACCAATCTTTGGACACATATTATATGGATTACGGAGCTCCACAATCATGACGTCACCCGGGAACTCAGAATACAACGCTTCCTTATGATGTCCATTTTGGTTTCTCTTAGGCTTACGGTGGCCTTTCTTGGCCTCACTGGCCCATTTATGTGAATGTCGACATTTATGTGAATGTCAACTGCTGCAATGCGACTATGGGTGAATGACGGTGCAAAAAGGAGAACATAAGGTAGGGTGGGTGTGTTGAAGTACCCGGAAGACGTCATCTGATAGGTGGGGTTTGGAACTTACCGACCAACCATTGATCAGATAATTTGTGCGTTCAGAGCCTCGCTCTTCTCATGACGTCACCCGGGAGGTCAGAGTAGGAACCCTACCTTATGATGTGCACTTTGGTTTCTCTTTCCCTCACGTGGTCTTTCTTTACCTCGCTGGCTCATTCATGCAAAAATGTTGACTCTTTAATAAGCTCGGTCAACTGCTGAAATGCGAATTTGGGCGGAAGACGGTCCAAATAGGAGAACATAAGGTAGGGTTGCTGCGTTGAAGTATCCGGATGAGGTCGTCTGATAGGTGGGGCTTGGACATGACCAATCGATTGGTCAGATGGTTCTCATGACGTCACTCGGGCAACTCAAAGTAGCAATCCTACTTTATTTTGTGCTGTTTGGTTCCTCTTCCGCTCACGGTGGCCTTGTTTAGTTAGCCTCGCTGGATTATGTGAAATGACAGCGGCTTTATCCTGCTGAAATGCGACTCTCAGCGGAAGACGGTCCAAAAAGGAGAACATAAGATTAGGTTGCTCCGTTGAAGTACGTGGCTGACCTCATCTGATTGGCGGTGCCTGGGTATACCCAATCATTGGACAAATACTATGTGGATTACAGAGCTCCACCCTCATGACGTCACACGGGAACTCAGAGTAGCAACCTTACCTTATGATGTCCTGTTTGGTTTCTCTTCCGCTCACGGTGGCCTTTCTTGGCCTCGCTGGCTCATTCATGTGAATGTTGACTCTTTAATAAGCTCAGTCTACTACTGAAATGCGACTCTGGGCGGAAGAAGGTCCAAACAGAACATAATTAGGGTTGCTGTAATGAAGTAGTCGGCTGACGTCATCTGATAGGTGGGTTTGGAATTGACCGACCAATCATTGATCAGATAATTTGTGTGTTCAGCGCCCCGCCATTCTCATGACATCATCCGGGAGCTCAGAGTAGCAACCTTAGCTTATGATGTCCTGTTTGGTTTCTCTTCCGCTCACGGTAGCCTTTTCTTGGCCTCGTTTGCTCATTCATGTCAATGTTGACTCACTCTTTAATAAGCTCGGTCAACTGGTAAAATGCGACTCTGGGCGGAAGATGATACAAATAGGAGAACATAAGGTGTGTTGCTCTATTGAAGTAGCCGGATGACGTCGTTTCATAGGTGGGACTTGGACATGACCAATCATTGGTCAGATGCCTTATAGGTACAAAATCCCGCCCTTCTCATGACGTCACTCGGGCAACTCAGAGTAGCAACCTTACTTTATATTGTGCTGTTTGATTTCTCTTCCACTCACGGAGGCCTTTCTTGGCCTCGCTGGCTAGAAGACTCCTTATGGTAATAATAATAACAATAATGATAATAACAAAACTCGGGCAAATGCTGAAATGCGACACTGAGCAGAAAACGCTCCAAACAGAACATAAGGATGACGTCACATGATAGGTGGCTCTTGGGGATGACCGACCAATCATTGATCAGATTGTTTGTATATACAATACCCCGCCCTTCTCATGACGTCACTCGGGCAACTCAGAGTAGCAACCCTACCTTATGTTGTGCTGTTTGGTTCCTCTTCCGCTCACGATGGCTTTGTTTAATTAGCCTCGCTGGATTCTGTGAAATGACGGCGGCTTTATCCTGCTGAAATGCGATTCTGAGCGGAAGACAGTCCAAACAGGAGAACATAAGATATGGTTACTGCATTGAAGTAGTCGGCTGACGTCATCTGTTAGGTGGGGTTTGGGATTGACCGACCAATTATTGATCAGATAATTTGTGGGTTCAGAGCCCAGCCCTTCTCATGACATCATCCGGGAGCTCAGAGAAGCAACCCTACCTTATGATGTGCTGTTTGGTTTCTCTTCTGCTCAAGGTGGCCTTTCTTGGCCTCGTTTGCTCGCTCATACATGTGAATGTCGACTCTTTAATAAGATCGGTCAACTACTGCAATGCGACTATGGGCGGAAGACGGTCTAAAAAGGAGAACCTAAGGTAGGGTTGGTGTGTTGAAGTATTCGGATGACGTCATCTGATAGTTGGGGTTTGGAACTTACGAGCAATCATTGATCAGATAATTTATGTGTTCAAACCCCAGCTCTTCTAATGACGTCACCAGGGATCTAAGAGTAGCAACCCTACCTTATTATGTCCTGTTTGGTTTCTCTCCCCTTTACGTCGCCTTTCTTGGCCTCGCTGGCTCATTCTTGTGAATGTTAACTCTTTAATAAGCTCTGTCAACTGCTGAAATGGGACCCTGGGCGGAATACGGTCCAAATAGGAGAACATAAGGTAGGGTTGCTGCGTTGAAGTAGCCGGATGACGTTATCTGATAGGTGGGGATTGGAATTGACCGACCAATCATTGATCAAATAATTTATGGGTTCCGAACTCCGCAGTTTTCATGACATCACCCGGGTACCTCAGAGTAGCAACCCTACCTTGTGTTGTGCTGTTTGATTCCTCTTCCGCTCACGGTAGCCTTTTTTGGTCTCGATGGATTATGTGAAATGACGGCGCCTTTATCCTGATGAAATGTGACTCTGAGCGAAAGACGGTCCAAACAGAAAAACATAAAATAGGGTTGCTGCGTTGAAGTTGTCGGCTGACGTCATCTGATAGGTGGGGTTTGGGATTGACCGACCAATCATTGATCAGATAATTTGTGGGTTCAGCGCCCCGCCCTTCTCATGACATCATCCGGGAGCTCAGAGAAGCAACCCTACCTTATGATGTGCTGTTTGGTTTCTCTTCCGCTCACGGTGGCCTTTCTTGGCCTCGTTGGCTCGCTCATACATGTGAATGTCGACTCTTTAATAAGCTTTGTCAACTACTGTAATGCGACTCTTGGCGGAAAACGGTCAAAAAGGAGAACATAAAGTAGGGTTGGTGTATTGAAGTATTCCGATGACGTCATCTCATAAGTGGGGTTTGGAACTTGCCGACCAATCATTGATCAGATAATTTATGTGATCAAAGCCCAGCTCTTCTCATGACGTCACCAGGGAGCTCAGAGAAGCAACCCTACCTTATGATGTCCTGTTTGATTTCTCTCACCCTTACGTCGCCTTTCTTGGCCTCGCTGGCTCATTAATGCAAATGTTGACTCTTTGATAAGCTCGGTCAACTGCTGAAATGCGAGTTTGGGCGGAGGACGGTGCAAATAGAACATAAGGTAGAATTGCTACGTTCAAGTAGCCGGACGAAGTTATCTGATAGGTGGGGATTGGAATTGACCGACGAATCATTGATCAGATAATTTATGGGTTGCGAACCCCGCCTTTCTCATGACGTCACCCGGGTACCTCAGAGTAGCAACCCAACCTTATGTTGTGCTGTTTGATTCCTCTTCCGCTCACGGTGGCCTTGTTTGGCCTCGCTGGATTATGTGAAATGAAGGCGCCTTTATCCTGCTGAAATGCGACTCTGAGCGGAAGACGGTCCAAACAGGAGAACATAAGATAGGGTTTCTGCGTTCAAGTACCTGGCTGACGTCATCTGATAAGCGGGGCCTGGGTATAACCAATCATTGGACACATACTATGTGGATTACAGAGCTCCACCCTCATGACTTTACCCTGGAACTCAGAGTAGCAATCCTACCTTATGATGTCCTGTTTGGTTTCTCTTCCGCTCACGGTGGCCTTAATTGTCCTCATTGGCTCAATCATATGAATGTTGACTCTTTGATAAGGTCGGTCAAGTGGTGAAATGCGACTCTGGGCGGAAGGCGATCCAAACAGAAGAACACAAGATAGGGTTGCTGCGTTGAATTACACGGCTGGCGTCATCTCATAGGTGTGGCCTGGGTACAACCAATCTTTGGACACATATTATGTGGATTACGGAGCTCCACAATCATGACGTCACCCGGGAACTCAGAATACAACGCTTCCTTATGATGTCCATTTTGGTTTCTCTTAGGCTTACGGTGGCCTTTCTTGGCCTCACTGGCCCATTTATGTGAATGTCGACATTTATGTGAATGTCAACTGCTGCAATGCGACTATGGGTAAATGACGGTGCAAAAAGGAGAACATAAGGTAGGGTGGGTGTGTTGAAGTACCCGGAAGACGTCATCTGATAGGTGGGGTTTGGAACTTACCGACCAACCATTGATCAGATAATTTGTGCGTTCAGAGCCTCGCTCTTCTCATGACGTCACCCGGGAGGTCAGAGTAGGAACCCTACCTTATGATGTGCTGTTTGGTTTCTCTTTCCCTCACGTCGTCTTTCTTTACCTCGCTGGCTCATTCATGCAAAAATGTTGACTCTTTAATAAGCTCGGTCAACTGCTGAAATGCGAATTTGGGCGAAAGACGGTCCAAATAGGAGAACATAAGGTAGGGTTGCTGCGTTGAAGTATCCGGATGAGGTCGTCTGATAGGTGGGGCTTGGACATGACCAATCGATTGGTCAGATGGTTCTCATGACGTCACTCGGGCAACTCAAAGTAGCAATCCTACTTTATTTTGTGCTGTTTGGTTCCTCTTCCGCTCACGGTGGCCTTGTTTAGTTAGCCTCGCTGGATTATGTGAAATGACAGCGGCTTTATCCTGCTGAAATGCGACTCTCAGCGGAAGACGGTCCAAAAAGGAGAACATAAGATTAGGTTGCTCCGTTGAAGTACGTGGCTGACCTCATCTGATTGGCGGTGCCTGGGTATACCCAATCATTGGACAAATACTATGTGGATTACAGAGCTCCACCCTCATGACGTCACACGGGAACTCAGAGTAGCAACCTTACCTTATGATGTCCTGTTTGGTTTCTCTTCCGCTCACGGTGGCCTTTCTTGGCCTCGCTGGCTCATTCATGTGAATGTTGACTCTTTAATAAGCTCAGTCTACTACTGAAATGCGACTCTGGGCGGAAGAAGGTCCAAACAGAACATAATTAGGGTTGCTGCAATGAAGTAGTCGGCTGACGTCATCTGATAGGTGGGTTTGGAATTGACCGACCAATCATTGATCAGATAATTTGTGTGTTCAGCGCCCCGCCATTCTCATGACATCATCCGGGAGCTCAGAGTAGCAACCTTAGCTTATGATGTCCTGTTTGGTTTCTCTTCCGCTCACGGTAGCCTTTTCTTGGCCTCGTTTGCTCATTCATGTCAATGTTGACTCACTCTTTAATAAGCTCGGTCAACTGGTAAAATGCGACTCTGGGCGGAAGATGATACAAATAGGAGAACATAAGGTGTGTTGCTCTATTGAAGTAGCCGGATGACGTCGTTTCATAGGTGGGACTTGGACATGACCAATCATTGGTCAGATGCCTTATAGGTACAAAATCACGCCCTTCTCATGACGTCACTCGGGCAACTCAGAGTAGCAACCTTACTTTATATTGTGCTGTTTGATTTCTCTTCCACTCACGGAGGCCTTTCTTGGCCTCGCTGGCTAGAAGACTCCTTATGGTAATAATAATAACAATAATGATAATAACAAAACTCGGGCAAATGCTGAAATGCGACACTGAGCAGAAAACGCTCCAAACAGAACATAAGGATGACGTCACATGATAGGTGGCTCTTGGGGATGACCGACCAATCATTGATCAGATTGTTTGTATATACAATACCCCGCCCTTCTCATGACGTCACTCGGGCAACTCAGAGTAGCAACCCTACCTTATGTTGTGCTGTTTGGTTCCTCTTCCGCTCACGATGGCTTTGTTTAATTAGCCTCGCTGGATTCTGTGAAATGACGGCGGCTTTATCCTGCTGAAATGCGATTCTGAGCGGAAGACAGTCCAAACAGGAGAACATAAGATATGGTTACTGCATTGAAGTAGTCGGCTGACGTCATCTGTTAGGTGGGGTTTGGGATTGACCGACCAATTATTGATCAGATAATTTGTGGGTTCAGAGCCCCGCCCTTCTCATGACATCATCCGGGAGCTCAGAGAAGCAACCCTACCTTATGATGTGCTGTTTGGTTTCTCTTCTGCTCAAGGTGGCCTTTCTTGGCCTCGTTTGCTCGCTCATACATGTGAATGTCGACTCTTTAATAAGATCGGTCAAATACTGCAATGCGACTATGTGCGGAAGACGGTCTAAAAAGGAGAACCTAAGGTAGGGTTGGTGTGTTGAAGTATTCGGATGACGTCATCTGATAGGTGGGGTTTGGAACTTACGAGCAATCATTGATCAGATAATTTATGTGTTCAAACCCCAGCTCTTCTAATGACGTCACCAGGGATCTAAGAGTAGCAACCCTACCTTATTATGTCCTGTTTGGTTTCTCTCCCCTTTACGTCGCCTTTCTTGGCCTCGCTGGCTCATTCTTGTGAATGTTAACTCTTTAATAAGCTCTGTCAACTGCTGAAATGGGACCCTGGGCGGAATACGGTCCAAATAGGAGAACATAAGGTAGGGTTGCTGCGTTGAAGTAGCCGGATGACGTTATCTGATAGGTGGGGATTGGAATTGACCGACCAATCATTGATCAAATAATTTATGGGTTCCGAACTCCGCAGTTTTCATGACATCACCCGGGTACCTCAGAGTAGCAACCCTACCTTGTGTTGTGCTGTTTGATTCCTCTTCCGCTCACGGTAGCCTTTTTTGGTCTCGATGGATTATGTGAAATGACGGCGCCTTTATCCTGATGAAATGTGACTCTGAGCGAAAGACGGTCCAAACAGAAAAACATAAAATAGGGTTGCTGCGTTGAAGTTGTCGGCTGACGTCATCTGATAGGTGGGGTTTGGGATTGACCGACCAATCATTGATCAGATAATTTGTGGGTTCAGCGCCCCGCCCTTCTCATGACATCATCCAGGAGCTCAGAGAAGCAACCCTACCTTATGATGTGCTGTTTGGTTTCTCTTCCGCTCACGGTGGCCTTTCTTGGCTTCGTTGGCTCGCTCATACATGTGAATGTCGACTCTTTAATAAGCTTTGTCAACTACTGTAATGCGACTCTTGGCGGAAAACGGTCAAAAAGGAGAACATAAAGTAGGGTTGGTGTATTGAAGTATTCCGATGACGTCATCTCATAAGTGGGGTTTGGAACTTGCCGACCAATCATTGATCAGATAATTTATGTGATCAAAGCCCAGCTCTTCTCATGACGTCACCAGGGAGCTCAGAGAAGCAACCCTACCTTATGATGTCCTGTTTGATTTCTCTCACCCTTACGTCGCCTTTCTTGGCCTCGCTGGCTCATTAATGCAAATGTTGACTCTTTGATAAGCTCGGTCAACTGCTGAAATGCGAGTTTGGGCGGAGGACGGTGCAAATAGAACATAAGGTAGAATTGCTACGTTCAAGTAGCCGGACGAAGTTATCTGATAGGTGGGGATTGGAATTGACCGACCAATCATTGATCAGATAATTTATATGTTGCGAACCCCGCCTTTCTCATGACGTCACCCGGGTACCTCAGAGTAGCAACCCAACCTTATGTTGTGCTGTTTGATTCCTCTTCCGCTCACGGTGGCCTTGTTTGGCCTCGCTGGATTATGTGAAATGAAGGCGCCTTTATCCTGCTGAAATGCGACTCTGAGCGGAAGACGGTCCAAACAGGAGAACATAAGATAGGGTTTCTGCGTTCAAGTACCTGGCTGACGTCATCTGATAAGCGGGGCCTGGGTATAACCAATCATTGGACACATACTATGTGGATTACAGAGCTCCACCCTCATGACTTTACCCTGGAACTCAGAGTAGCAATCCTACCTTATGATGCCCTGTTTGGTTTCTCTTCCGCTCACGGTGGCCTTAATTGTCCTCATTGGCTCAATCATATGAATGTTGACTCTTTGATAAGGTCGGTCAAGTGGTGAAATGCGACTCTGGGCGGAAGGCGATCCAAACAGAAGAACACAAGATAGGGTTGCTGCGTTGAATTACACGGCTGGCGTCATCTCATAGGTGTGGCCTGGGTACAACCAATCTTTGGACACATATTATGTGGATTACGGAGCTCCACAATCATGACGTCACCCGGGAACTCAGAATACAACGCTTCCTTATGATGTACATTTTGGTTTCTCTTAGGCTTACGGTGGCCTTTCTTGGCCTCACTGGCCCATTTATGTGAATGTCGACATTTATGTGAATGTCAACTGCTGCAATGCGACTATGGGTGAATGACGGTGCAAAAAGGAGAACATAAGGTAGAGTGGGTGTCTTGAAGTACCCGGAAGACGTCATCTGATAGGTGGGGTTTGGAACTTACCGACCAACCATTGATCAGATAATTTGTGCGTTCAGAGCCTCGCTCTTCTCATGACGTCACCCGGGAGGTCAGAGTAGGAACCCTACCTTATGATGTGCTCTTTGGTTTCTCTTTCCCTCACGTCGTCTTTCTTTACCTCGCTGGCTCATTCATGCAAAAATGTTGACTCTTTAATAAGCTCGGTCAACTGCTGAAATGCGAATTTGGGCGGAAGACGGTCCAAATAGGAGAACATAAGGTAGGGTTGCTGCGTTGAAGTATCCGGATGAGGTCGTCTGATAGGTGGGGCTTGGACATGACCAATCGATTGGTCAGATGGTTCTCATGACGTCACTCGGGCAACTCAAAGTAGCAATCCTACTTTATTTTGTGCTGTTTGGTTCCTCTTCCGCTCACGGTGGCCTTGTTTAGTTAGCCTCGCTGGATTATGTGAAATGACGGCGGCTTTATCCTGCTGAAATGCGACTCTCAGTGGAAGACGGTCCAAAAAGGAGAACATAAGATTAGGTTGCTCCGTTGAAGTACGTGGCTGACCTCATCTGATTGGCGGTGCCTGGGTATACCCAATCATTGGACAAATACTATGTGGATTACAGAGCTCCACCCTCATGACGTCACACGGGAACTCAGAGTAGCAACCTTACCTTATGATGTCTTGTTTGATTTCTCTTCCGCTCACGGTGGCCTTTCTTGGCCTCGCTGGCTCATTCATGTGAATGTTGACTCTTTAATAAGCTCAGTCTACTACTGAAATGCGACTCTGGGCGGAAGAAGGTCCAAACAGAACATAATTAGGGTTGCTGCAATGAAGTAGTCGGCTGACGTCATCTGATAGGTGGGTTTGGAATTGACCGACCAATCATTGATCAGATAATTTGTGTGTTCAGCGCCCCGCCATTCTCCTGACATCATCCGGGAGCTCAGAGTAGCAACCTTAGCTTATGATGTACTGTTTGGTTTCTCTTCCGCTCACGGTAGCCTTTTCTTGGCCTCGTTTGCTCATTCATGTCAATGTTGACTCACTCTTTAATAAGCTCGGTCAACTGGTAAAATGCGACTCTGGGTGGAAGATGATACAAATAGGAGAACATAAGGTGTGTTGCTCTATTGAAGTAGCCGGATGACGTCGTTTCATAGGTGGGACTTGGACATGACCAATCATTGGTCAGATGCCTTATAGGTACAAAATCCCGCCCTTCTCATGACGTCACTCGGGCAACTCAGAGTAGCAACCTTACTTTATATTGTGCTGTTTGACTTCTCTTCCACTCACGGAGGCCTTTCTTGGCCTCGCTGGCTAGAAGACTCCTTATGGTAATAATAATAACAATAATGATAATAACAAAACTCGGGCAAATGCTGAAATGCGACACTGAGCAGAAAACGCTCCAAACAGAACATAAGGATGACGTCACATGATAGGTGGCTCTTGGGGATGACCGACCAATCATTGATCAGATTGTTTGTATATACAATACCCCGCCCTTCTCATGACGTCACTCGGGCAACTCAGAGTAGCAACCCTACCTTATGTTGTGCTGTTTGGTTCCTCTTCCGCTCACGATGGCTTTGTTTAATTAGCCTCGCTGGATTCTGTGAAATGACGGCGGCTTTATCCTGCTGAAATGCGATTCTGAGCGGAAGACAGTCCGAACAGGAGAACATAAGATAGGGTTACTGCATTGAAGTAGTCGGCTGACGTCATCTGTTAGGTGGGGTTTGGGATTGACCGACCGATTATTGATCAGATAATTTGTGGGTTCAGAGCCCCGCCCTTCTCATGACATCATCCGGGAGCTCAGAGAAGCAACCCTACCTTATGATGTGCTGTTTGGTTTCTCTTCTGCTCAAGGTGGCCTTTCTTGGCCTCGTTTGCTCGCTCATACATGTGAATGTCGACTCTTTAATAAGATCGGTCAACTACTGCAATGCGACTATGTGCGGAAGACGGTCTAAAAAGGAGAACCTAAGGTAGGGTTGGTGTGTTGAAGTATTCGGATGACGTCATCTGATAGGTGGGGTTTGGAACTTACGAGCAATCATTGATCAGATAATTTATGTGTTCAAACCCCAGCTCTTCTAATGACGTCACCAGGGATCTAAGAGTAGCAACCCTACCTTATTATGTCCTGTTTGGTTTCTCTCCCCTTTACGTCGCCTTTCTTGGCCTCGCTGGCTCATTCTTGTGAATGTTAACCCTTTAATAAGCTCTGTCAACTGCTGAAATGGGACCCTGGGCGGAATACGGTCCAAATAGGAGAACATAAGGTAGGGTTGCTGCGTTGAAGTAGCCGGATGACGTTATCTGATAGGTGGGGATTGGAATTGACCGACCAATCATTGATCAGATAATTTATGGGTTCCGAACTCCGCAGTTTTCATGACATCACCCGGGTACCTCAGAGTAGCAACCCTACCTTGTGTTGTGCTGTTTGATTCCTCTTCCGCTCACGGTAGCCTTTTTTGGTCTCGATGGATTATGTGAAATGACGGCGCCTTTATCCTGATGAAATGTGACTCTGAGCGAAAGACGGTCCAAACAGAAAAACATAAAATAGGGTTGCTGCGTTGAAGTTGTCGGCTGACGTCATCTGATAGGTGGGGTTTGGGATTGACCGACCAATCATTGATCAGATAATTTGTGGGTTCAGCGCCCCGCCCTTCTCATGACATCATCCAGGAGCTCAGAGAAGCAACCCTACCTTATGATGTGCTGTTTGGTTTCTCTTCCGCTCACGGTGGCCTTTCTTGGCCTCGTTGGCTCGCTCATACATGTGAATGTCGACTCTTTAATAAGCTTTGTCAACTACTGTAATGCGACTCTTGGCGGAAAACGGTCAAAAAGGAGAACATAAAGTAGGGTTGGTGTATTGAAGTATTCCGATGACGTCATCTCATAAGTGGGGTTTGGAACTTGCCGACCAATCATTGATCAGATAATTTATGTGTTCAAAGCCCAGCTCTTCTCATGACGTCACCAGAGAGCTCAGAGAAGCAACCCTACCTTATGATGTCCTGTTTGATTTCTCTCACCCTTACGTCGCCTTTCTTGGCCTCGCTGGCTCATTAATGCAAATGTTGACTCTTTGATAAGCTCGGTCAACTGCTGAAATGCGAGTTTGGGCGGAGGACGGTGCAAATAGAACATAAGGTAGAATTCCTACGTTCAAGTAGCCGGACGAAGTTATCTGATAGGTGGGGATTGGAATTGACCGACGAATCATTGATCAGATAATTTATGTTTTCCGAACCCCGCAGTTTTCATGACGTCACCCGGGTACCTCAGAGTAGCAACCCAACCTTATGTTGTGCTGTTTGATTCCTCTTCCGCTCACGGTGGCCTTGTTTGGTCTCGTTGGATTATGTGAAATGACGGCGCCTTTATCCTGCTGAAATGCGAATCTGAGCGGAAGACGGTCCAAACAGGAGAACATAAGATAGGGTTTCTGCGTTCAAGTACCTGGCTGACGTCATCTGATAAGCGGGGCCTGGGTATAACCAATCATTGGACACATACTATGTGGATTACAGAGCTCCACCCTCATGACTTTACCCTGGAACTCAGAGTAGCAATCCTACCTTATGATGTCCTGTTTGGTTTCTCTTCCGCTCACGGTGGCCTTAATTGTCCTCATTGGCTCAATCATATGAATGTTGACTCTTTGATAAGGTCGGTCAAGTGGTGAAATGCGACTCTGGGCGGAAGGCGATCCAAACAGAAGAACACAAGATAGGGTTGCTGCGTTGAATTACACGGCTGGCGTCATCTCATAGGTGTGGCCTGGGTACAACCAATCTTTGGACACATATTATGTGGATTACGGAGCTCCACAATCATGACGTCACCCGGGAACTCAGAATACAACGCTTCCTTATGATGTCCATTTTGGTTTCTCTTAGGCTTACGGTGGCCTTTCTTGGCCTCACTGGCCCATTTATGTGAATGTCGACATTTATGTGAATGTCAACTGCTGCAATGCGACTATGGGTGAATGACGGTGCAAAAAGGAGAACATAAGGTAGGGTGGGTGTGTTGAAGTACCCGGAAGACGTCATCTGATAGGTGGGGTTTGGAACTTACCGACCAACCATTGATCAGATAATTTGTGCGTTCAGAGCCTCGCTCTTCTCATGACGTCACCCGGGAGGTCAGAGTAGGAACCCTACCTTATGATGTGCTCTTTGGTTTCTCTTTCCCTCACGTCGTCTTTCTTTACCTCGCTGGCTCATTCATGCAAAAATGTTGACTCTTTAATAAGCTCGGTCAACTGCTGAAATGCGAATTTGGGCGGAAGACGGTCCAAATAGGAGAACATAAGGTAGGGTTGCTGCGTTGAAGTATCCGGATGAGGTCGTCTGATAGGTGGGGCTTGGACATGACCAATCGATTGGTCAGATGGTTCTTATGACGTCACTCGGGCAACTCAAAGTAGCAATCCTACTTTATTTTGTGCTGTTTGGTTCCTCTTCCGCTCACGGTGGCCTTGTTTAGTTAGCCTCGCTGGATTATGTGAAATGACGGCGGCTTTATCCTGCTGAAATGCGACTCTCAGCGGAAGACGGTCCAAAAAGGAGAACATAAGATTAGGTTGCTCCGTTGAAGTACGTGGCTGACCTCATCTGATTGGCGGTGCCTGGGTATACCCAATCATTGGACAAATACTATGTGGATTACAGAGCTCCACCCTCATGACGTCACACGGGAACTCAGAGTAGCAACCTTACCTTATGATGTCCTGTTTGATTTCTCTTCCGCTCACGGTGGCCTTTCTTGGCCTCGCTGGCTCATTCATGTGAATGTTGACTCTTTAATAAGCTCAGTCTACTACTGAAATGCGACTCTGGGCGGAAGAAGGTCCAAACAGAACATAATTAGGGTTGCTGCAATGAAGTAGTCGGCTGACGTCATCTGATAGGTGGGTTTGGAATTGACCGACCAATCATTGATCAGATAATTTGTGTGTTCAGCGCCCCGCCATTCTCATGACATCATCCGGGAGCTCAGAGTAGCAACCTTAGCTTATGATGTCCTGTTTGGTTTCTCTTCCGCTCACGGTAGCCTTTTCTTGGCCTCGTTTGCTCATTCATGTCAATGTTGACTCACACTCTTTAATAAGCTCGGTCAACTGGTAAAATGCGACTCTGGGCGGAAGATGATACAAATAGGAGAACATAAGGTGTGTTGCTCTATTGAAGTAGCCGGATGACGTCGTTTCATAGGTGGGACTTGGACATGACCAATCATTGGTCAGATGCCTTATAGTTACAAAATCCCGCCCTTCTCATGACGTTACTCGGGCAACTCAGAGGTAGCAACCCTACCTTATGTTCTGCTATTTGGTTCCTCTTCCGCTTACGGTGGCATTGTTTAGTTAGCCTCGCTGGATTATGTGAAATGACGGCGGCTTTATCCTGGTGAAATGCGACTCTGAGTGGAAGACGGTCGAAACAGGAGAACATAAGATAGGGTTGCTGCGTTGAAGTTGTCGGCTGACGTCATCTGAAAAGTGGGGGGTTTGGGATTGACCGACCAATAATTGATCAGATAATTTGTGGGTTAAGAGCCCCGCCTTTCTCATGACATCATCCGGGAGCTCCGAGTAGCAACCCTACCTTATGATGTGCTGTTTGGTTTCTCTTCCGCTCACGGTAGCCTTTTCTTGGCCTCGTTTGCTCATTCATGTCAATGTTGACTCACTCTTTAATAAGCTCGGTCAACTGGTAAAATGCGACTCTGGGCGGAAGATGATACAAATAGGAGAACATAAGGTGTGTTGCTCTATTGAAGTAACCGGATGACGTCGTTTCATAGGTGGGACTTGGACATGACCAATCATTGGTCAGATGCCTTATAGTTACAAAATCCCGCCCTTCTCATGACGTTACTCGGGCAACTCAGAGTAGCAACCCTACCTTATGTTCTGCTGTTTGGTTCCTCTTCCGCTTACGGTGGCATTGTTTAGTTAGCCTCGCTGGATTATGTGAAATGACGGCGGCTTTATCCTGCTGAAATGCGACTCTGAGTGGAAGACGGTCGAAACAGGAGAACATAAGATAGGGTTGCTGCGTTGAAGTTGTCGGCTGACGTCATCTGAAAAGTGGGGGGTTTGGGATTGACCGACCAATAATTGATCAGATAATTTGTGGGTTAAGAGCCCCGCCTTTCTCATGACATCATCCGGGAGCTCCGAGTAGCAACCCTACCTTATGATGTGCTGTTTGGTTTCTCTTCCGCTCACGGTGGCCTTTCTTGGCCTCGTTGGCTCGCTCATACATGTGAATGTCGACTCTTTAATAACCTCGATCAACTGCTGTAATGAGACTATGGACGGAACACGGTCAAAAAAGGAGAACATAAGGTAGGGTTGGTGTGTTGAAGTATTCGGATGACGTCATCTGATAGGTGGGGTTTCGAACTTACGAGCAATCATTGATCAGATAATTTATGTGTTCAAAGCCCAGCTCTTCTAATGACGTCACCAGGGAGCTAAGAGTAGCAACCCTACCTTATTGAGTCCTGTTTGGTTTCTCTCCCCTTTACGTCGCCTTTCTTGGCCTCGCTGGCTCATTCATGTGAATGTTAACTCTTTAATAAGCTCTGTCAACTGCTGAAATGGGACCCTGGGCGGAATACGGTCCAAATAGGAGAACATAAGGTAGGGTTGCTGCGTTGAAGTAGCCGGATGACGTTATCTGATAGGTGGGGATTGGAATTGACCGACGAATCATTGATCAGATAATTTATGGGTTCCGAACCCCGCAGTTTTCATGACATCACCCGGGTACCTCAGAGTAGCAACCCTACCTTGTGTTGTGCTTTTTGATTCCTCTTCCGCTCACGGTAGCCTTGTTTGGTCTCGTTGGATTATGTGAAATGACGGCGCCTTTATCCTGCTGAAATGCGAATCTGAGCGGAAGACGGTCCAAACAGGAGAACATAAGATAGGGTTTCTGCGTTCAAGTACCAGGCTGACGTCATCTGATAAGCGGGGCCTGGGTATAACCAATCATTGGACACATACTATGTGGATTACAGAGCTCCACCCTTATCACTTTACCCTGGAACTCAGAGTAGCAATCCTACCTTATGATGTCCTGTTTGGTTTCTCTTCCGCTCACGGTGGCCTTAATTGTCCTCATTGGCTCAATCATATGAATGTTGACTCTTTGATAAGGTCGGTCAAGTGGTGAAATGCGACTCTGGGCGGAAGGCGATCCAAACAGAAGAACACAAGATAGGGTTGCTGCGTTGAATTACACGGCTGGCGTCATCTCATAGGTGTGGCCTGGGTACAACCAATCTTTGGACACATATTATGTGGATTACGGAGCTCCACAATCATGACGTCACCCGGGATCTCAGAATACAACGCTTCCTTATGATGTCCATTTTGGTTTCTCTTAGGCTTACGGTGGCCTTTCTTGGCCTCACTGGCCCATTTATGTGAATGTCGACATTTATGTGAATGTCAACTGCTGCAATGCGACTATGGGTGAATGACGGTGCAAAAAGGAGAACATAAGGTAGGGTGGGTGTGTTGAAGTACCCGGAAGACGTCATCTGATAGGTGGGGTTTGGAACTTACCGACCAACCATTGATCAGATAATTTGTGCGTTCAGAGCCTCGCTCTTCTCATGACGTCACCCGGGAGGTCAGAGTAGGAACCCTACCTTATGATGTGCTGTTTGGTTTCTCTTTCCCTCACGTCGTCTTTCTTTACCTCGCTGGCTCATTCATGCAAAAATGTTGACTCTTTAATAAGCTCGGTCAACTGCTGAAATGCGAATTTGGGCGGAAGACGGTCCAAATAGGAGAACATAAGGTAGGGTTGCTGCGTTGAAGTATCCGGATGAGGTCGTCTGATAGGTGGGGCTTGGACATGACCAATCGATTGGTCAGATGGTTCTTATGACGTCACTCGGGCAACTCAAAGTAGCAATCCTACTTTATTTTGTGCTGTTTGGTTCCTCTTCCGCTCACGGTGGCCTTGTTTGGCCTTGCTGGATTATGTGAAATGATGTCGCCTTTATCCTGCTGAAATGCGACTCTGAGCGGAAGACGGTCCAAACAGGAGAACATAAGATAGGGTTTCTGCGTTCAAGTACCTGGCTGACGTCATCTGATAAGCGGGGCCTGGGTATAACCAATCATTGGACACATACTATGTGGATTACAGAGCTCCACCCTCATGACTTTACCCTGGAACTCAGAGTAGCAATCCTACCTTATGATGTCCTGTTTGGTTTCTCTTCCGCTCACGGTGGCCTTAATTGTCCTCATTGGCTCAATCATGTGAATGTTGACTCTTTGATAAGGTCGGTCAAGTGGTGAAATGCGACTCTGGGCGGGAGGCGATCCAAACAGAAGAACACAAGATAGGGTTGCTGCGTTGAATTACACGGCTGGCGTCATCTCATAGGTGTGGCCTGGGTACAACCAATCTTTGGACACATATTATGTGGATTACGGAGCTCCACAATCATGACGTCACCCGGGAACTCAGAATACAACGCTTCCTTATGATGTCCATTTTGGTTTCTCTTAGGCTTACGGTGGCCTTTCTTGGCCTCACTGGCCCATTTATGTGAATGTCGACATTTATGTGAATGTCAACTGCTGCAATGCGACTATGGGTGAATGACGGTGCAAAAAGGAGAACATAAGGTAGGGTGGGTGTGTTGAAGTACCCGGAAGACGGGAGCTCAGAGTAGCAACCCTGACTTATGATGTCCTGTTTGGTTTCTCTCCCCCTTACGTCGCCTTTCTTGGCCTCGCTGGCTCATTCATGTGAATGTTGACTCTTTAATAAGCTCGGTCAACTGCTGAAATGCGACTCCGGACAGAAGACGGTACAAATAGGAGAACATAAGGTGGGTTGCTCTATTGAAGTAGTCGGATGACGTCGTTTCATAGGTGGGGCTTAGACATGACCAATCATTGGTCAGATGCCTTATAGGTACAAAATCCCGCCCTTCTCATGACGTCACTCGGGCAACTCAGAGTAGCAACCCTACTTTATATTGTGCTATTTGATTTCTCTTCCGCTTACGGAGGCCTTTCTTGGCCTCGCTGGCTAGAAGACTTCTTATGGTAATAATAATAACAATAATGATAATAATAAAGCTTGGTCAAATGCTGAAATGCGACAGTGAGCAGAAGACGCTCCAAACAGATCATAAGGCTGACGTCATATGAGAGCTGGGGCTTGGGATTGACCAACCAATCATTGATCAGATAATTTCTGGGTTCAGAGCCCCGCCATTCTCATGACACCATCCCTGAGCTCAGAGAAGCAACCCTACCTTATGATGTGATGTTTGGTTTCTCATCCGCTCACGGTGGCCTTTCTTAACCTCGTTGGCTCGCTCATACATGTGAGTGTCGACAGTTTGATAAGTTCGGTCAATTACTGCAATGCGACTCTGGGCGGAAGACGGTTAAAAAAGAACATAATGTAGGGTTGTGGTGTTGAAGTTTTCGGATGACGTCATCTGATAGGTGGGGTTTGGAACTTACCGACCAATCATTGATCAGAAGATTTGTGTTCAGAGCCCCGCTCTTCTCATGACGTCAACCGGGAGCTCAGAGTAGCAACCCTACCTTATGATGTCTTGTTTGGTTTCTCTTCCCCTCACGTCGTCTTTCTTTGCCTCTCTGGCTCATTCAAGGAAATGTTGACTCTTTAATAAGCTCGGTCAACTGCTGAAATGCGACTCTGGGCGGAAGACGGTACAAATAGGAGAACATAAGGTGGGTTGCTCTATTGAAGTAGCCGGATGACGTCGTTTCATAGGTGGGGCTTGGACATGACCAATCATTGGTCAGATGCCTTATAGGTACAAAATCCCGCAATTCTCATGACGTCACTCGGGCAACTCAGAGTAGCAACAATACTTTATATTGTGCTGTTTGATTTCTCTTCCGCTCACGGAGGCCTTTCTTGGCCACGCTGGCTGGAAGACTCCTTATGGTAATAATAATAATAATAATAATAGTAATAATAATAATAATAATAATAATGATAATAATAAAGCTCGGGCAAATGCTGAAATGCGACACTAAGCAGAAGACGCTCCAAACAGAACATAAGGTTGTGTTGGTGCATTGAAGTACCCGGATAAAGTCATATGATAGGTGGCTCTTTGGCATGACCGACCAATCATTAATCAGATTGTTTGTATATACAATACCCCGCCCTTCTCATGACGTCACTCGGGCAACTCAGAGTAGCAACCCTACCTTATGTTGTGCCGTTTGGTTCCTCTTCCGGTCACGGTGGCCTTGTTTAGTTAGCCTCGCTGGATTATGTGAAATGACGGCCTCTTTTTACTGCTGAAATGCTACTCTGTGCGGAAGACGGTCCAAACAGGAGAACATAAGATAGGGTCGCTGCGTTGAAGTTGTCGGCTGACGTCATCTGATAGGTGGGGTTTGGGGTTGACCGACCAATCATTGATCAGATGATTTGTGGGTTCAGAGCCCCGCCCTTCTCATGACATCATCCGGGAGCTCAGAGAAGCAACCCTACCTTACGATGTGCTGTATGGTTTCTCTTCCGCTCACGGTGGCCTTTCTTATCCTCGCTGGCTCGCTCATACATGTGAATATCGACTCTTTAATAAGCTCGGTCAACTACTGGAATGCGACTATGGTCGGAAGACGGTCAAAAACGGAGAATATAAGGTAGGGTTGGTGTGTTGAAGTATTCGTATGACATCATCTGATAGGTGGGGTTTGGAACTTACCGACCAGTCATTGATCAGATAATTTATATGTTCAAAGCCAAGCTCTTCTCATGACGTCATCCGGGAGCTCAGAGTAGCAACCCTACCTTATGATGTCCTTTTTGGTTTCTCTTCCGCTAACGGTGGCCTCAAATGGCCTCATTGGCTCAATCATGTAAATGTTGACTCTTTGATAAGCTCGGTCAACTGGTGAAATGCGACTCTGGGCAGAAGACGGTCCAAATAGGAGAACATAAGGCAGGGTTGCTGCGTTGAAGTAGCCGGATGACGTTATCTGATAGTTGGGGTTTGGAACTTACCGACCAATCATTGATCAGATAATTTATGGGTTCCGAACCCAGCCTTTCTCATGACGTCACCTGGGTACCTCAGAGTAGCAACCCTACCTTATGTTGTGCTGTTTGATTCCTCTTCCGCTCACGGTAGCCTTATTTGGCCTCGCTCTATTATGTGAAATGAATGCGCCTTTATCCTGCTGAAATGCGACTCTGAGCGGAAGACGGTCTAAACAGGAGAACATATGATAGGGTTGCTCCGTTGAAGTACCTGGCTGACGTCATCTGATAGGCGGGACCTGGGTATAACCAATCATTGGACACATACTATGTGGATTACAGAGCTCCACCCTCATGACGTGACCCGGGAACTTAGAGTAGCAACCCTACCTTATGATGTCCTGTTATGTTTCTCTTCCGCTCACGGTGGCCTTAATTGGCCTATTGGCTCAATAATGTGAATGTTGACACACTGTTTAATAAGCTCCGTCAACTGCTAAAATGCGACTCTGGGTGGAAGACTGTACAAATAGGAGAACATGAGGTGGGTTGCTCTATTGAAGTAGCCGGATGACGTCGTTTCATAGGTGGGGCTTGGACATGACCAATCATTGGTCAGATGCCTTATAGGTACAAAATCCCGCCCTTCTCATGACGTCACTCGGGCAACTCAGAGTAGCAACCCTACCTTATGTTGTGCTGTTTGATTTCTCTTCCGCTCACGGAGGCCTTTCTTGGCCTCGCTGGCTAGAAGACTCCTTATGGTAATAATAATAACAATGATGATAATAATAAAGCTCGGGCAAATGTTGAAATGCGACACTGAGCAGAAGACGCTCCAAACAGAACATAAGGATGACGTCATATGATAGGTGGCTCTTGGTCATGACCGACCAATCATTGATTAGATTGTTTGTATATACAAAAACCCTCCTTTTCATGACATCACTCGGGCAACTCAGAGTAGCAACCCTACCTTATGTTGTGCTGTTTGGTTCCTCTTCCGGTCACGGTGGCCTTGTTTAGTTAGCCTCGTTGGATTATGTGAAATGACGGTGGCTTTATCCTGCTGAAATGCGACTCTGAGCTGAAGACGGTCCAAACAGGAGAACATAAGATAGGGTTGCTGCGTTGAAGTTTTCGGCTGACGTCATCTGATCGTTGGGGTTTGGAATTGACCGACCAATCATTGATCAGAGAATTTGTAGGTTGAGAGCCCCGCCCTTCTCATGACATCATCCGGGAGCTCAGAGGAGCAACCCTACCTTATGACGTGCTGTTTGGTTTCTCTTCCGCTCACGGTGGCCTTTCTTGGCCTCGTTGGCTCGCTCATACATATGAATGTCGACTCTTTAATGAGCTCGGTCAACTACTGCAATGCGACTATGGGCGGAAGACGGTCAAAAAAGGAGAACATAGGGTAGGGTTGGTTTGTTGAAGTATTCGGATGACGTCATCTGATATGTGGGGTTTGGAACTTACCGACCAATCATTGATCAGATAATTTATGTGTTCAAAACCCAACTCTTCTCATGACGTCACCCGGGAGGTCAGAGTAGCAACCCTACCTTATGATGTCCTGTTTGGTTTCTCTCCCCCTTACGTCGCCTTTCTTGGCCTCGCTAGCTCATTCATGTGAATGCTGACTCTTTAATAAGCTCGGTCAACTGCTGAAATTCGACTCTGGGCGGAAGACGGTCCAAATAGGAGAACATAAAGTAGGGTTGCTGCGTTGAAGTAGCCGGATGACGTTATCTGATAGGTGGGGAATGGAATTGACCGACCAATCATTAATCAGATAATTTGTGGGTTCCGAACCCCGCCTTTCTCATGACGTCACCCGGGTACCTCAGAGTAGCAACCGTATCTTATGTTGTGCTGTTTGATTCCTCTTCCGCTCACAGTATCCTTCTTTGGCCTTGCTGGATTATGTGAAATGACGGCGGCTTTATCCTGCTGAAATGCGACTCATAGCGGAAGACGGTGTAAACAGGGGAACATAAGATGGGGTGTCTGCGTTAAAGTACCTGGCTGACGTCATCTGATAGGCAGGACCTGTGTATAACCAATCACTGGACAAATACTATGTGGATTACAGAGCTCCACTCTCATGACGTCATCTGGGAACTCAGAGTAACAACCCTACCTTATGATGTCCTGTTTGGTTTCTCTTCCGCTCACGGTGGCCTTAATTGGCCTCATTGGCTCAATCATGTAAATGTTGACTCTTTGATAAGCTCAGTCAACTGCTGAAATGCGACTCTGGGTGGAAGACGGTCCAAACAGGAGAACATAATTAGGGTTGCTGCGTCATCTCATAGTCGTTGCCTGGGTACAAACAATCATTGGACACATACTATGTGGATTACAGAGCTCCACCCTCACGACGTCACCCAGGAGCTCAGACTAGCAACCCTGCCTTATGATGTGCTGTTTGGTTTCTCTTCCCCTTACGTCGCCTTTCTTTGCCTCGCTGGCTCATTCATCAAATGTTGACTCTTTAATAAGCTCGGTCAACTACTGAAATGCGAGTTTGGGCGGAAGACGGTCCAAATAGGAGAACATAAGGTAGGTTTGCTGCTTTGAAGTATCTGGATGACATCGTCTGATAGGTGGGGCTTGGACATGACCAATCGATTGGTCAGATGGTTTATAGGTACAAAATCCCGCCCTTCTCATGATGTCACTCGGGCAACTCAAAGTAGCAAACGTACCTTATGTTGTGCTGTTTGATTCCTCTTCCGCTCACGGTGGCCTTGTTTAGCCTCGCTAGATTATGTAAAATGACTGCGGCTTTATCCTGCTAAAATGCAACTCTGAGCGGAAGATGGTCGAAACAGGAGAACATAAGATCCCTTGGATTGCTGCGTTTAAGTACCCGACTGACGTCATCTGATAGGCGTGGCCTGGGTATAGACAATCATATGACACATACTATGTGGATTACAGAGCTCCACCCTCATGACGTCACCCGGGAACTCAGAGTAGCAACCCAACCTTATGAGGTGTTGTTTGGTTTCTCTTCCGCTCACGGTGCCCTTACTTGGCCTCAGTGGCTCAATCATGTGAATGTTGACTCTTTAATAAGCTCGGTGAATTGGTGAAATGCGACTCTGGGCGGAAGACGGTCCAAACATTAGGGTTGCTGCAATGAAGTAGTCGGCTGACGTCATCTGATAGGTGGGGTTTGGGCATGACCGAACAATCATTGATCAGATAATTTGTGTGTTCAGCGCCCCACCCTTCTCATGACATCACCCGGGAGCTCAGAGTAGCAACCCTACCTTATGATGTCCTGTTTGGTTTCTCTTCCGCTCACGGTGGCCTTTCTTGGCCTCGTTGGCTCATTCATGTGAATGTTGACTCACTCTTTAATAAGCTCGGTCAACTGCTGAAATGCGACTCTGGCCGGAAGACGGCAAAAATAGGAGAACATAAGGTGGGTTGCTCTATTGAAGTAGCCAGATGACGTCGTTTCATAGGTAGGGCTTGGACATGACCAATCATTGGTCAGATGCCTTATAAGTACAAAGTCCCGCCCTTCTCATGATGTCACTCGGGCAACTCAGAGTAGCAACCCTACCTTATGATGTGCTGTTTGGTTTCTCTTCCGCTCACGTTGGCATTTCTTGGCCTCGTTGGCTAGCTCATACATGTGAATGTCGACTCTTTAATAAGCTCGGTCAACTACTGCAATGCGACTATGGGCGGAAGACGGTTAAAAAAGGAGAACATAAGGTAGGGTTGGTGTGTTGACGTATTCGGATGACATCATCTGATAGGTGGGGTTTGGAACTTGCCGGCCAATCATTGATCAGATAATTTATGTGTTCAAAGCCACGCTCTTCTCATGACGTCACCCGGGAGCTCAGAGTACCAACCCTACCTTATTCTGTCCTGTTTGGTTTCTCTCCCCCTTACGTCGACTTTCTTGGCCTCGCTGGCTCATTCATGTGAATGTTGACTAATAAGCTCGATCAACTGCTGAAATGCGACTCTGGGCGGAAGAAGGTCCAAATAGGAGAACATAAGGTAGGGTTCCTGCATAGCCGGATAACGTCATCTGATAGGTGGGGATTGGAATTGACCGACCAATCTTTGATCAGATAATTTTTGGGTTCCGAACCCCGCCTTTCTCATGACGTCACAAGGGTACCTCAGAGTAGCAACCCTACCTTATGTTGTGCTGTTTGATTCCTCTTCCGCTCACGGTGGCCTTGTTTGGCCTCGCTGGATTATGTGAAATGAAGGCGCCTTTATCCTGCTGAAATGCGACTCTGAGCGGAAGACGGTCTAATCAGGAGAACATAAGATAGGGTTGCCGCGTTGAAGTACCTACATGACGTCATCTGATAAGCGTGACCTGGGTATAACCAATCATTGGACACATACTATGTGGATTACAGAGCTCCACCTTCATGACGTCACCCGGGAGCTGAGAGTAGCAACCCTACCTTATGATGTCCTGTTTGGTTTCTTTATGCTCACGGTGGCATTAATTAGCCTCATTGGCTCAATCATGTGAATGTTGACTCTTTAATAAGCTCGGTTAACTGCTGAAATGCGACTCTGGGCGGAAGACAGTAGAAATAGGAGAAAATAAGGTGGGTTGCTCTATTGAAGTAGCCTGATGACATCGTTTCATAGGTGGGGCTTGGACATGACCAATCATTGGTCAGATGCCTTATAGGTACAAAATCCCGCCCTTCTCATGACGTCACTCGGGCAACTCAGAGTAGCAACCCTACTTTATATTGTGCTGTTTGGTTCATTTTTCGGTCACGGTGGCCTTGTTTTAGCCTCGTTGGATTATGTGAAATGACGGCGGCTTTATCCTGCTGAAATGTGACTGAGCGGAAGACAGTCCAAACAGGAGAACATAAGATAGGGTTGCTGCGTTGAAGTTGTCGGCTGACGTCATCTGATAGGTGGGGTTTGGGATTGACCGACCAATCATTGATCAGATAATTTGTGGGTTCAGAACTCCGCCCTTCTCATGACATCACCCGAGAGCTCAGAGAAGCAACCCTACCTTATGATGTCCTATTTGCTTTCTTTTCCGCTCACGGAGGCCTTTCTTGGCCTCGTTGGCTCATTCATGTGAATGTCGACTCTTTAATAAGCTCGGTCAACTGCCGCAATGCGACTATGTGCGGAAGACAGTCCAAAAAGGACATAAGATAGGGTTGGTGTCGCATTTCAGCATTTGCCCGAGCTTTATTATTATTATTATTATTGTTATTATTATTACCATAAGGAGTCTTCTAGCCAGCGAGGCCAAGAAAGGCCTCCGTGAGCGGAAGAGAAATCAAACAGCACAATATAAAGTAGGGTTGCTACTCTGAGTTGCCCGAGTGACTTCATGAGAAGGGCGGGATTTTGTACCTATAAGGCATCTGACCAATGATTGGTCATGTCCAAGCCCCACCTATGGAACGACGTCATCCGGCTACTTCAATAGAGCAACCCACCTAATGATTTCCTATTTGTACCGTCTTCCGCCCAGAGTCGCATTTCAGCAGTTGACCGAGCTCATTAAAGAGTGATTCAACATTCACATGAATGAGCAAGCGAGGCCAAGAAAAGGCCACCGTGAGCGGAAGAGAAACCAAACAGCACATCATAAGGTATGGTTGCTACTCTGAGCTCCCGGGTCATGTCTTGAGAAGGGCGGGGCGCTGAACACATAAATTATCTGATCAATGATTGGTCGGTCAATCCCAAACCCCACCAATCAGATGACGTCAGCCGACGACTTCATTGCAGCAACACTAATTATGTACTCCTGTTTGGACCGTCTTCCGCCCAGAGTCGCATTTCATTAGTAGACCGAGCTTATCAAAGAGTCAACATTCACATGATTGAGCCAGTGAGGCCAAGTAAGGCCACCGTGAGCGAAAGAGGAACCAAACAGGACATCATAAGGTAGGGTTGCTTCTCAGAGCTCCCGGATGACGTCATGAGGGTGGAGCTCTGTAATCCACATAGTATGTGTCCAGTGATTGGTTATACCCAGGCCCCACCTATCAGATGATGTTAGCCAGATACTTCAACGTAGCAACCCTATTTTATGTTCTCCTGTTTAGACCGTCTTCCTCTCAGAGTCGCATTTCGGTAGGATAAAGGCGCCTTCATTTCACATAATCCAGCGAGGCCAAACAAGGCTACCGTGAGCGGAAGAGGAATCAAACAGCACATAATGTAGGGTTGCTACCCTGAGGTACCCGGGTGACGTCATGAGAAAGGCGGGGTTCGGAACCCACAAATTATCTGATCAATTATTGGTCGATCAATTCCAATCCCCACCTATCAGATAACGTCATGCGCCTACTTCAACGCAGGATCCCTACCTTATGTTCTCCTATTTGGACCGTCTTCCGCCCAGAGTCGCATTTTAGCAGTTGACCGAGGTTATTAAAGAGTCAACATTCACATGAATGAGCCAGCGAGGCCAAGATAGGCGACGTAAGGGGGAGAGAAACCAAACAGGAAATCACAAGGTAGTGTTGCTACTCTTAGCTACCAAGTGACGTAATGAGAAGAGCGGGGCTTTGAACACATAAATTATCTGATCAATGATTGGTCGGTAAGTTCCAAACCCCACCTATCAGATGACGTCATCCGAATACTTCAACACACCAACCCTAACTTATGTTTTCCTTTTTCGACCGTCTTCCGCCCAGAGTCGCATTTCAGCAGTTGACCGAGCTTATTGAAGAGTGAGTCAACATTCACATGAATGAGCCAACGAGGCCATGAAAAGTCCATCGTGAGCGCAAGTGAAACCAAACAGCACATGATAAAGTAGGGTTGCTTCTTTGAGCTCCCTGGTGATGTCATGAGAAGGGCGGGGCGTTGAACACATAAATTATCTGATCAATGATTGGTCGGTCAATCCCAAACCCTACCTATCAGATGACGTCAGCCGACTACTTCATTGCAGCAACCCTAATTATGTTCTCCTGTTTGGACCGTCTTCCTCCCAGAGTCGCATTTCAGTAGTTGACCGAGCTTATCAAAGAGTCAACATTCACATGATTGAGCCAATGAGGCCAAGAAAGGCCACCGTGAGCGGAAGAGAAACCAAACAGCACATCATAAGGTAGGGTTGCTGCTCTGAGGTACCCGGGCTCTGAACCGACAAATTATCTGATCAATGATTGGTCGGTAAGTCCCAAGCTACACCTATCAGATGACGTCATCCAGGTACTTCAACAAACCAAAACTATCTTATGTTCTGTTTGGACCGTCTTCTGCTCAGAGTTGCATTTCAGCATTTGCCCGAACTTTTTTTATTATTATTATTACCATAAGGAGTCTTCTAGCCAGCGAGGCCTAGAAAGGCCACCGTGAGCGGAAGAGGAATCAAACAGCACAACATAAGGTAGGGTTGCTTCTCTGAGTTACCCGGATGACGTCATGATAAGGGCGGGGTTTTGTATATACAAACTATCTGATCAGTGATTGGTCGGTCATGCCCCAGCGCCACCTATCAGATGACGTCACCGGTTACTTCAACGCAGCAACCCGACCTTATGTTCTCCTGTTTGGACCGTCTTCCGCTCAGAGTGCCCTTTTTTTACCATAAAGTTTCGTCATTCAAATGAGCCAGCGAGGTTAAGAAAGTCTAAGCTACCGGGTGACGTCAAGAGAAGGGCGGGGCTCTGAACCCACAAAATATCTGCCCAAAGATTTGGTCGGTCATGCCCAGGCCCCGCCTATCAGATGACGTCAGCCGGGTACCTCATAGAAGCAACCCTATCTTATGTTCTCGTTTTTGGACCGTCTTCCGCTCAGAGTAGCATTTCAGCAGGATAAAGCCGTCCTCATATCACATAAGCCATCGAGATTTCAAACAAGAGCACAGTGAACGGAAGAGGAACCGAACAGCACAACATAATGTAGGGTTGCCACTCTGAGCTACCCGAATGAAGTCATGAGAAGGGCGGGGCTCTGAACCCACAAATTATCTGACCCCGTGAGCGAAAGAGGAATCAAACAGCACAACATGAGGGCTGAGTTATGACCCACACCGCCGTCGCCAACCTGTGTGCTACACACCACCAGCTGCAACGATGGCCACTATCCACCCCACCACCTGAATCTGAGCCACAACACCCTGCCCCCACACACCACTCCGCCCACAATGAGTAGTATCAACCCCCCAGCCAGGCCTCAACCCCCTCTTTACCAAATCATTCTCCCTAACCATCTCACTTTGCATATCACCTCGACCAAAACACCCTATATCTGCCACTCTATCATCAAACACATTCAACAGACCTTCAAAATACTCACTCCATCTCCTTCTCACATCAGGAACAGATGAAGAAAGGCCACTTCCACTCACATCCATTCTCTAGCTGTCATATGTAATGCACCAAAACCACAGCTCCCTATCTGCAGCCAGGCCCCACAGACCTTTCCATGGTTCAATCCATTGACAGCACGTTGACCCCAGTATACCAGAGTGTTCCAATTTACTTCAGTCATAATACTGATAATAATGATAATGATGATTATAATAATGATAATGATAATGATTTTTCTTTTCATACATGGTTGCCTTTTCCCGCTTGGGTGAGGTAGTCTCAAGAACAGATGACAGAGCTGAGCCTCAGAGCAAAAATTACTCTGAGTTACCCGGATGACGTCATCATAAGGCGGGGTTTTGTATATACAAACTATCTGATCAATGATTGGTCGGTCATGTCCAAGCGCCGCTTATCATATGACGTCATCCGAGTACTTCAACACACCAACCCCACCTTATGTTTTCTTATTTGGATCGACTTCCTCACAGAGTCGCATTTCAGCAGTTGACCGAGCTTATTGAACAGTGAACATTCACATGAATGAGCCAGCGAGACCAAGAAAGGCCACCTTGAGCCTAAGAGAAACCAAACAGGACATCATAAGGTCGGGTTGCTACTCTGAGCTCACGGCTGACATCATGAGGGCGGAGCTCTGTAATCCACAAAGCATCTGTCCAATGATTGGTTATACCCAGACAAGGTTATACCCCGTCTGTCAGATGACGTCAGCCGGGTACTTCAACGCAGCAACCCTATCTTATGTTTTCCTTTTTGGACCGTCTTCCGCTCAGAGTCGCATCTCAGCAGAATAAAGTCATTTCACATAAGCCAGCGAGGTCAAACAAGGCCACCGTGATCGGAAGAGAAACCAAACAGCACAACATAAGGAAGGGTTGCTATGCTTAGCTACCCGGGTGACGTCTTGAGAAGGGCGGGGTTTTATCATATACAGCCTGTCTGATCAATGATTGGTCGGTTATGCCCAGGCACCGCCTATCAGATGACGTCAGCGGGGTACTTCAACGCAGCAACCCTATCTTATGTTCTCCTGTTTGGACCGTCATCCGCCCAGAGTTGGGTTTCACCAGTTTGGTCGTGTTTTTTTTTTTTTTTACCATAAACAATTGTCATTTCGCATGAGCAGGCGACGCCAAGAAAGGCCTCTGTGAGCGAAAGAGGAACAAAACAGCAGAACATAAAGTAAGGTTGCTACTCTGAGTTGCCCGAGTGACGTCATGAGAAGGGCGGGGTTTTGTACCTATAAACCATCTGACCAATGATTGGTCATGTCCAATCCCCACCTATCAGATGACGTCATCCGGTTACTTCAACACAATGATCCCTACCTTATGTTCTACTGTTTGGACCGTCTTCCGCCCAGAGTCGCATTTCAGTAGTAGACTGAGCTTATTAAAGAATCAACATTCACATGAATAAGCCAGCGAGGCCAAGAAAGGCCACCATGAGCGGAAGAGAAATCAAACAGGACATCATAAGGTAGGGTTACTACTCTGAGCTCCCGGATGACGTCATGAGGTTGGAGCTCTCTAATCCACAAAGTATCTGTCCAATGATTGGTTATACCAAGGCCCCGTCTATCAGATGACGACAGCCGGGTACTTCAACGAAGCAACCCAATCTATTTTTCCCTTTTTGGACCGTCATCCTCTCAGAGTCACATTTCAGCAGGATAAAGCCGTCCTCATATCACATAAGCCAGCGAGATTCAAACAAGAGCACAGTGAACGGAAGAGGAACCGAACAGCACAACATAATGTAGGGTTGCCACTCTGAGCTACCCGAATGAAGTCATGAGAAGGGCGGGGCTCTGAACCCACAAATTATCTGACCCGGTGAGCGAAAGAGGAATCAAACAGCACAACATGAGGGGTGAGTTATGACCCACACCGCCGTCGCCAACCTGTGTGCTACACACCACCAGCTTCAACGATGGCCGCTATCCACCCCACCACCTGAATCTCAGCCACAACACCCTGCCCCCACACACCACTCCGCCCACAATGAGTAGTATCAACCCCACAGCCAGGCCTCAACCCCCTCTTTACCAAATCATTCTCCCTAACCATCTCACTTTGCACACCATCTCGACCAAAACACCCTATATCTGCCAATCTATCATCAAACACATTCAACAGACCTTCAAAATACTCACTCCATCTCCTTCTCACCCCAGGAACAGATGAAGAAAGGCCACTTCCACTCACATCCATTCTCTACCTGTCATTGGTAATGCACCAAAACCACAGCTCCCTATCTGCAGCCAGACCCCACAGACCTTTCCATGGTTCAATCCATTGACAGCACGTTGACCCCAGTATACCAGAGTGTTCCAATTTACTTGTCATAATACTGATAATAATGATAATGATGATTATGATAATGATAATGATAATGATTTTTCTTTTCATACATGGTTGCCTTTTCCCGCTTGGGTGAGGTAGTCTCAAGAACAGATGACAGAGCTGAGCCTCAGAGCAAAAATTACTCTGAGTTACCCGGATGACGTCATCATAAGGGCGGGGCTTTGTATATACAAACTATCTGATCAATGATTGGTCGGTCATGCCCAAGCGCCGCTTATCATATGACGTCATCCGAGAACTTCAACACACCAACCCCACCTTATGTTTTCTTATTTGGACCGTCTTCCGCTCAGAGTCGCATTTCAGCAGTTGACCGAGCTTATTTAACAGTGAACATTCACATGAATGAGCCAGCGAGACCAAGAAAGGCCACCTTGAGCCTAAGAGAAACCAAACAGGACATCATAAGGTCGGGTTGCTACTCTGAGCTCCCGGCTGACATCATGAGGGCGGAGCTCTGTAATCCAAAAAGCATCTGTCCAATGATTGGTTATACCCAGACAAGGTTATACCCCGTCTGTCAGATGACGTCAGCCGGGTACTTCAACGCAGCAACCCTATCTTATGTTTTCCTTTTTGGACCGTCTTCCGCTCAGAGTCGCATCTCAGCAGAATAAAGTCATTTCACATAAGCCAGCGAGGTCAAACAAGGCCACCGTGATCGGAAGAGAAACCAAACAGCACAACATAAGGAAGGGTTGCTATGCTTAGCTACCCGGGTGACGTCTTGAGAAGGGCGGGGTTTTATCATATACAGCCTGTCTGATCAATGATTGGTCGGTTATGCCCAGGCACCGCCTATCAGATGACGTCAGCGGGGTACTTCAACGCAGCAACCATATCTTATGTTCTCCTGTTTGGACCGTCATCCGCCCAGAGTTGGGTTTCACCAGTTTGGTCGTGTTTTTTTTTTTTTTACCATAAACAATTGTCATTTCGCATGAGCAGGCGACGCCAAGAAAGGCCTCTGTGAGCGAAAGAGGAACAAAACAGCAGAACATAAAGTAAGGTTGCTTCTCTGAGTTGCCCGAGTGACGTCATGAGAAGGGCGGGGTTTTGTACCTATAAACCATCTGACCAATGATTGGTCATGTCCAATCCCCACCTATCAGATGACGTCATCCGGTTACTTCAACACAATGATCCCTACCTTATGTTCTACTGTTTGGACCGTCTTCCGCCCAGAGTCGCATTTCAGTAGTAGACTGAGCTTATTAAAGAATCAACATTCACATGAATAAGCCAGCGAGGCCAAGAAAGGCCACCATGAGCGGAAGAGAAATCAAACAGGACATCATAAGGTAGGGTTACTACTCTGAGCTCCCGGATGACGTCATGAGGTTGGAGCTCTCTAATCCACAAAGTATCTGTCCAATGATTGGTTATACCAAGGCCCCGTCTATCAGATGACGACAGCCGGGTACTTCAACGAAGCAACCCAATCTATTTTTTCCTTTTTGGACCGTCTTCCTCTCAGAGTCACATTTCAGCAGGATAAAGCCGTCCTCATATCACATAAGCCAGCGAGATTCAAACAAGAGCACAGTGAACGGAAGAGGAACCGAACAGCACAACATAATGTAGGGTTGCCACTCTGAGCTACCCGAATGAAGTCATGAGAAGGGCGGGGCTCTGAACCCACAAATTATCTGACCCGGTGAGCGAAAGAGGAATCAAACAGCACAACATGAGGGGTGAGTTATGACCCACACCGCCGTCGCCAACCTGTGTGCTACACACCACCAGCTGCAACGATGGCCGCTATCCACCCCACCACCTGAATCTCAGCCACAACACCCTGCCCCCACACACCACTCCGCCCACAATGAGTAGTATCAACCCCACAGCCAGGCCTCAACCCCCTCTTTACCAAATCATTCTCCCTAACCATCTCACTTTGCACACCATCTCGACCAAAACACCCTATATCTGCCAATCTATCATCAAACACATTCAACAGACCTTCAAAATACTCACTCCATCTCCTTCTCACCCCAGGAACAGATGAAGAAAGGCCACTTCCACTCACATCCATTCTCTACCTGTCATTGGTAATGCACCAAAACCACAGCTCCCTATCTGCAGCCAGGCCCCACAGACCTTTCCATGGTTCAATCCATTGACAGCACGTTGACCCCAGTATACCAGAGTGTTCCAATTTACTTGTCATAATACTGATAATAATGATAATGATGATTATGATAATGATAATGATAATGATTTTTCTTTTCATACATGGTTGCCTTTTCCCGCTTGGGTGAGGTAGTCTCAAGAACAGATGACAGAGCTGAGCCTCAGAGCAAAAATTACTCTGAGTTACCCGGATGACGTCATCATAAGGGCGGGGTTATGTATATACAAACTATCTGATCAATGATTGGTCGGTCATGCCCAAGCGCCGCTTATCATATGACGTCATCCGAGAACTTCAACACACCAACCCCACCTTATGTTTTCTTATTTGGATCGACTTCCTCACAGAGTCGCATTTCAGCAGTTGACCGAGCTTATTGAACAGTGAACATTCACATGAATGAGCCAGCGAGACCAAGAAAGGCCACCTTGAGCCTAAGAGAAACCAAACAGGACATCATAAGGTCGGGTTGCTACTCTGAGCTCACGGCTGACATCATGAGGGCGGAGCTCTGTAATCCACAAAGCATCTGTCCAATGATTGGTTATACCCAGACAAGGTTATACCCCGTCTGTCAGATGACGTCAGCCGGGTACTTCAACGCAGCAACCCTATCTTATGTTTTCCTTTTTGGACCGTCTTCCGCTCAGAGTCGCATCTCAGCAGAATAAAGTCATTTCACATAAGCCAGCGAGGTCAAACAAGGCCACCGTGATCGGAAGAGAAACCAAACAGCACAACATAAGGAAGGGTTGCTATGCTTAGCTACCCGGGTGACGTCTTGAGAAGGGCGGGGTTTTATCATATACAGCCTGTCTGATCAATGATTGGTCGGTTATGCCCAGGCACCGCCTATCAGATGACGTCAGCGGGGTACTTCAACGCAGCAACCCTATCTTATGTTCTCCTGTTTGGACCGTCATCCGCCCAGAGTTGGGTTTCACCAGTTTGGTCGTGTTTTTTTTTTTTTACCATAAACAATTGTCATTTCGCATGAGCAGGCGACGCCAAGAAAGGCCTCTGTGAGCGAAAGAGGAACAAAACAGCAGAACATAAAGTCAGGTTGCTACTCTGAGTTGCTCGAGTGACGTCATGAGAAGGGCGGGGTTTTGTACCTATAAACCATCTGACCAATGATTGATCATGTCCAATCCCCACCTATCAGATGACGTCATCCGGTTACTTCAACACAATGATCCCTACCTTATGTTCTACTGTTTGGACCGTCTTCCGCCCAGAGTCGCATTTCAGTAGTAGACTGAGCTTATTAAAGAATCAACATTCACATGAATAAGCCAGCGAGGCCAAGAAAGGCCACCATGAGCGGAAGAGAAATCAAACAGGACATCATAAGGTAGGGTTACTACTCTGAGCTCCCGGATGACGTCATGAGGTTGGAGCTCTCTAATCCACAAAGTATCTGTCCAATGATTGGTTATACCAAGGCTCCGTCTATCAGATGACGACAGCCGGGTACTTCAACGAAGCAACCCAATCTATTTTTTCCTTTTTGGACCGTCATCCTCTCAGAGTCACATTTCAGCAGGATAAAGCCGTCCTCATATCACATAAGCCAGCGAGATTCAAACAAGAGCACAGTGAACGGAAGAGGAACCGAACAGCACAACATAATGTAGGGTTGCCACTCTGAGCTACCCGAATGAAGTCATGAGAAGGGCGGGGCTCTGAACCCACAAATTATCTGACCTCGTGAGCGAAAGAGGAATCAAACAGCACAACATGAGGGGTAAGTTATGACCCACACCGCCGTCGCCAACCTGTGTGCTACACACCACCAGCTGCAACGATGGCCGCTATCCACCCCACCACCTGAATCTCAGCCACAACACCCTGCCCCCACACACCACTCCGCCCACAGTGAGTAGTATCAACCCCACAGCCAGGCCTCAACCCCCTCTTTACCAAATCATTCTCCCTAACCATCTCACTTTGCACACCACCTCGACCAAAACACCCTATATCTGCCACTCTATCATCAAACACATTCAACACACCTTCAAAATACTCACTCCATCTCCTTCTCACTTCAGGAACAGATGAAGAAAGGCCACTTCCACTCACATCCATTCTCTAGCTGTCATATGTAATGCACCAAAACCACAACTCCCTATCTGCAGCCAGGCCCCACAGACCTTTCCATGGTTCAATCCATTGACAACACGTTGACCCCAGTATACCAGAGTGTTCCAATTTACTTCAGTCATAATACTGATAATAATGATAATGATGATTATAATAATGATAATGATAATGATTTTCCTTTTCATACATGGTTGCCTTTTCCCGCATGGGTGAGGTAGTCTCAAGAACAGATGACAGAGCTGAGCCTCAGAGCAAAAATTCCTCTGAGTTACCCGAATGACGTCATGATATGGGCGGGGTTTTGTATATACAAACTATCTGATCAATGATTGGTCGGTCATGCCCAAGCGCCACCTATCATATGACATCATATGGTACTTCAACAGCCATGAGGGAGCGGCCGACGACCGTTCACCCTCTTGCCCACATTGTCGGAAGACCTTCGCCAGCTTTCGGGGCCGTAAGGTCCACGAGAGGCAGGCACATGTCGGCTCCTTTCACTAGGATCTGGCTACCAGGCACGTTCTGTCCAAGGCTCGGTGATCTGACGTGGAGATGGAGCTCCTCGCCAGGGCTGAGGCCGGGATGGCAGCTGGTCCCTCACTAGTTGCCGGGCGGGGCCTGAACCAGCGGTTGCGGGAGACTGTTCCTTCTAGGACGGTCAAAGCGATCAAAGGTCTCCGACGAAAAGCGTTGTATAAGACCAGGGTTCAGGAACTGACTTTGAACTCAAACCTCCTCCAGGAAACTGGTGAGAGTGAGGTGCTGGATGGTGCGCCGATTGAGAGGCGTGTCCCAGCCACAACGTGAAGCAACACGCGGAATGACGCCCCGGGGGAAGCACCACTTACAGGGATGTACGCGAGTGCGGAACCCAGTGGTGAGATGACCATTCCTCCCACGGGTTGATCTGTCCCAGTCATTCCGCGGGTCCCCCAATCCCCATCTCAATCGATTGCTTCCTTTGTGGCGGAGACTGTCGCTTATTTCGACGCATTATTACTCGACCCCACAAGTACATCGTGGGGCGAGGACGTTCTAAATGAAGCCCTTGACCACTTGCGTCAGGGTGACTGCCTCGCCGCAACCAGGGCAGTTGCAGAGCACGCATCACAGATGCTAAGCTCCTGCAACTCGCCCCAAGACCGCCCGAATCGTGGTGGAGGTGGTTCAAGGCAGTCAACGAACTCAGGCCGCGTACGCCGCGCGGAGGAGGCTCCTTTGCTTGGGAACCAGCTTAGAAGGGAGCAATACCGCAAAGTACAGAGACTCTATCGTGAGAATAGATCTTTGGCTGCTGGGCAGGTACTCAAAGGTGACTGGGAGGTACCGCCAACTTCGGTTTGGCCGGAACGCCTCAATCCCTTTTGGGAGGCTCTCTTCTCTCGACCATCTGAGCCGGACGAACGTTCCATTACCGACTTTGACTTAATACATGAACAACTGGCAGAGATCATAACCGTAGACGAGGTAGCACACCACCTCAAAGCCACCAGAACATCTGCTCCTGGACCTGATGGCATGTCGACTCGGTTGCTGAAGTCCATTCCTCCGAGGGTTCTAGCCAAAATGTTCAACCTCTAGTTAGCTACGTCTGCGTTGCCAGAGCCATTGAAGGCTAACAGAACGGTGCTGATACCTGAGGTCCCCACCCCAACCGAACCCAAGGACTACAGGCCTATCACCATCTCCTGTGCCGTAGTCCGCCTGCTCCATAAGATCTTGAGCAGCCGCATCTCGAGCCTCGTCCAGATCGATGAAGCTCAAAAGGCATTCGTTCCAGTGGACGGATGCCTCGAGAACCTCACGATCTTGGATGCGATCGTCGGTCGTGCGCGGGCACACGCCCACGGTGTGCACCTGGCATTCCTCGACATGGCCAAAGCATTCGATAGTGGTAATCATAGCACTATCGAGCAGGTCATGTCGCGGAAGGGCATCCCTGCCCTCGTCAGGACATACATTATGTCGACGTACGACCGAGCCTTCACTAACATTGAAGGCAGCGACGGGATGTCGGAGAAGATTAATATGACTCGTGGGGTCAAACAGGTTCACCCATTATCACCGATTCTCTTCAACCTTGTGATTGACGAGTGAATCGCGAGGGTGAAGGAGACCGGTGTAGGGGTTAAGTTGGGAGACAAAACAGTATCAGCATTGGCTTTTGCCGATGATTTGGTTCTGGTTGCGCAGACGCCCACTGGCTTGCAGAAGGCAATGGACGTGATGGCTGCGACCCTCGCGGGTGGTGGGCTTCAGGTCAACCCAGGGAAGTGTCGTACCCTCAGCATGGAGGTCGACGGCAAGCGCAAGACTTGGTACGTCAATAAGAACAGGACGTTCCAAGTCTTGGGTAGCGCTGTCGGTTCCATGAATGCTGAGGACGAATACAAGTACCTCGGGATTCTCGTCGGGACCGGGGGTCGGCGTAAGTCATACGGAGCTCTGCTAGAAGAGGGGCTACGAAACATCACCAGAGCCCCTCTAAAACCTCAACAGCGGATTGCGTTGCTTGTGGAGCATCTGATGCCCAAGCTCATGCATCGACTGGTGTTGGGGGAAGTATATAAGACTCAGTCAGCGCGCATGACAGGCAAGTGCGAGTGGCGGTTCGCCGCTGGCTGCGCCTAGCCATTGGCGTGCCCTGTGCATTCTTCCACTCGACAGCTGGAGATGGTGGGCTGGGTATACCAGACTTCGTTTCAACCGTCCGGCTAAATAAGCAAGCGCGGTTCGGAAAACTGCTCACCTCGTCCGACCCAGTAATTCAGGCGGCTGTCCGGGAGCCTGCAGTGTTGAGCAAGCTGCAGCGTTGGTCCGGACCCGCATGTATTGCCGGTCAACAGGCGGGGAGTAAGGCCGAACGCCAGCACGTATGGAGGGCTAACCTGGTCAGCACCGTCGACGGTGCGGCTCTTGCTCCATCTGCCACTGTGCCTCAGGTGAGCAGATGGGTGAACAGCGGGAACCGTTTCCTGTCCGGTGCCGACTACGTGAAGGCCGTCCAAGTGCGGATAGGTGCATTACCCACCCCTGCCAGGGCGTCCAGAGGCCGGCCCGAGATCAACGGCCTCTGTGATACCTGCCAGAAGCCGGGTACGCCTCGTACACATGGCGGGAAGGTAAAACGGCACGACAACATCTGTGCCTATTTGGCCGGGCGACTGAGACAAAGAGGTTTTCAGGTGTCCTGCGAGCCGCGCATTCCGATTGTGGGGTCCTTTAGGAAGCCGGACATAGTCGCTTCCAAAGGTACAGAGGCCTACATAATTGACACACAGGTCTCTGGGATTCACTTCCCGCTTTCAGCTGCACATCAGTACAAGTGCAGCTACTACGGTACCCCGGAAGTCTTACAAGGCGTACGGGAATACACCGGGAAAGACACCGTGCACGTGTCTTCGGCCACCCTGAGTTGGCGAGGTGCATGGTGTTAGGAAAGCGTGAGTGCTCTCAGAGGGCTAGGGTTGACATACCGGGACCTTGAGGTGTGCAGTGTCAAAGCCCTAACCTGGACCCACTCCCTTCACAGGATGTGGTCCAAGAGCACAGGTTAGTAGTCAGAGCCTGCCTCGAACATCTGGTGTCGGCCCACCGGGCAGGCGTAAGGTCATCTCCCCTTTGTCGGCTTAGGGTGTCCGGGATTAGGCTGTTCTCCCGTGGCCACCACAGGTAGGTACCAGTTCCTGAGGGCGGGGTGTCAGGCGGGCGGTGGACGCCTTGGCAGGGTTGCCCATTGCTCCCGTGCGAGAGGCCGCACTGGAAGGTGAGCGGTGCTGGAAGGTCGCTGTGCCTAAGTCGGCAACCTAAGTCGCCGGACCCAACAGAGTCCGAAACATCATCTAACTGCTACCTTAAAACTTATCTCGAACTGTGCTATCAGCATTCTGGCCTATAGTCTTCCCCTTACAGTATCCATACACTCTTTCCAATTAACAACTTCCTTCACTATCAATACGTAGCTTAGCTGACAGTTAAGACCTTCACACAGTATATAGATCTTCCCCCATTGCACATTACTAACTGGCAATAGTGAAAAAAAAAATAAGGTAGGGCTGCTACTCTGAGCTACCCGGGTGACGTCATGAGAAGGGCGGGGTTCTGAACCCACAAATTATCTGATCAATGATTGGTCGGTAAGTCCCAAGCCCCACCTATCAGAAAACGTCATCCAGGTACTTCAACAAACGAAAACTATCTTATGTTCTGTTTGGACCGTCTTCTGCTCAGAGTCGCATTTCAGCATTTGCCCGAGCTTCTTTTATTATTATTACCATAAGGAGTCTTCTAGCCAGCGAGGTCAAGAAAGGCCACCGTGAGCGGAAGAGGAATCAAACAGCACAACATAAGGTAGGGTTGCTACTCTGAGTTACCCGAATGACGTTATGATAAGGGCGGGGTTTTGTATATACAAACTATCTGATAAATGATTGGTCGGTCATGCCCAGGCACCGCCTATCAGATGACGTCAGCCGGGTACTTCATAGCAGCAACCCTATCTTATGTTCTCCTGTTTGAACCGTCATCCGCTCAGAGTTTGGTTTCAACAGTTGATCGTATTTTTTTTCTTTTTTTTTAACCATGAAATATTGTAATATCAATTGAGCCGGTGACGCCAACAAAGGCCTCTCAGTGAACGAAAGAGGAACTAAAAAGCACAACATAAGGTAAGGTTTCTTTTCTGAGTTGCCAGAGTGACGTCATGAGAAGAGCGGGATTTTGTACCTATAAACCATCTGACTAATGATTGGTCATGTCCAAGCCCCACCAATCACATGACGTCAGCCGGCTACTTCAACGCAGCAACCATACCTTAGTTCTCCTGTTTGGACCGTCGCATTTCAGCAGTTGAACGAGCTTATTAAAGAGTCAATATTCACATAAATGAGCCATTGAGGCAAAGAAAGGTCACCGTGAGCGGAAGAGAAACCAAACAGGACATCATAAGGTAGGGTTGCTACTCAGAGCTCCCGGGTGACGTCATGCGTTCGGAGCTCTGTAATCCACAAAGTATCTCTCTAATGATTGGTTATACGCAGGCCCCGTCTATCAGATGACGTCATCAGGGTACTTCAACGCAGCAACCCTATCTTATGTTTTCCTTTTTGGACCGTCTTCCGCTCAGAGTCGTCATTTCACATAAGCTCGGGAGGTCAAACAAGGCCACCGTGATCGGAAGAGGAACCAAACAGCAAAACATAAGGTAGGGTTGCTTCCCTGAGCTACCCCGGTGACGTTATGAGAAGGGCGGGGCTCTGAACCCATAAATTATCTGATCAATGATTGGTCGGTAAATCCCAAGCAACACCTATCAGATGACGTCATCCCGGTACTTCAACACACCAAAACTATCTTATGCTTTGTTTGGACCGTCTTCTGCTCAGAGTCGCATTTCAGCATTTGCCCGAGCTTTTTTTATTATTATTATTACCATAAGGAGTCTTCTAGCAAGTGTGGCCTAGAAAGGCCTCCGTGAGCGGAAGAGGAATCAAACAGCACAACATAAGGTAAGGTTGCTACTTTGAGTTGCCCGAGTGACGTCATGAGAAGGGCGGGATTTTGTACCTATAAACCATCTGACCAATGATTGGTCATGTCGTAGCCCCACCTATCAGACGACGCCATTCGGATACTTCAACGCAGCATCACTACCTTATGTTCTTTTTGGACCGTCTTCCGCCAATAATCGCATTACAACACTTGACCGAGCTTATTAAAGAGTCAACATTCACATGAATGAGCCAACGAGGCCAAGAAAGGCCACCGTGAGCGGAAGAGAAACCAAACATCACATCATAAGGTAGGGTTCCTACTCTGAGCTCCCGGGTGATGTCATGAGGGTGGAGCTCTGTAATCCACATAGTATGTGTTCAATGATTGGTTATACCCAGGCCACGCCTATCAGATGACGTCAGCCGGGTTACTTTACCACAGCAACCCTATCTTATGTTCTCCTGTTTGGACCGTCTTCCGCTCAGAGTCGCATTTTAGCAGGATAAAGCAGTCGTCATTTCACATGAACTACCGAGGTTAAACAAGGCCACCGTGAGCGGAAGAGGAATCAAACAGCACAACATAAGGTAGGGTTGCTACTCTGAGTTGCCCGAGTGACGTCATGAGAAGGGCGGGATATTGTATACACAATCAATCTGATCAGTGATTGGTCGGTCATGCCCAAGAGCCACCTATCATATGACGTCATCCGGGTACTTCAATGCACCAACGCGACCTTATGTTCTGTTTGGAGCGTCTTCTGCTCAGTGTCGCATTTCAGCATTTGCCCGAGCTTTATTATTATTATTATTGTTATTATTATTACCATAAGGAGTCTTCTAGCCAGCGAGGCCAAGAAAGGCCTACGTGAGCGGAAGAGAAATCAAACAGCACAATATAAAGTAGTGTTGCTACTCTGAGTTGCCCGAGTGACGTCATGAGAAGGTCGGAATTTTGTACCTATAAGGCATCTGACCAATGATTGGTCATGTCCAAGCCCCACCTATGAAACGACGTCATCCGGCTACTTCAATAGAGCAACCCACCTTATGTTCTCCTATTTGGACCGTCTTCCGCCCAAATTCGCATTTCCGCAGTTGACCGAATTTATTCTTTAAAAAAGGGTCAACATTTGCATGAATGAGCCAGCGAGGCAAAGAAAGACGACGTGAGGGGAAGAGAAACCAAACAGGACATCATAAGGTAGGGTTGCTACTCTGAGTTCCCGGGTGACGTCATGAGAAGAGCGAGGCTCTGAACACACAAATTATCTGATCAATGGTTGGTACTTCTTCCGGGTACTTCAACACACCAACCCTACCTTATGTTCTCCTGTTTGGACCGTCTTCCGCGCAGAGTCGCATTTCAGCAGTTGACCGAGCTTATCAAAGAGTCGACATTCAGATGAATGGGCCAGTGAGGCCATGAAAGGCCACAGTGAGCCTAAGATAAGAAACCAAACAGGACATCATAAGGTAGTGTTCTATTCTGAGTTCCCGGGTGACGTCATGAGGGTGGAGCTCCGTAATCCACATAGTATGTGTCCAATGATTGGTTGTACAAAGGCCACGCCTTTGAGATGACGTCAGCCGTGTACTTCAACGCAGCAACCCTATCTTATGTTCTCCTATTTAGACCGTCTTCCACCCAGAATCGCATTTCATCAGTTGACCGAACTTATCAAAGAGTCAACATTCACATGATTGAGCCAATGAGGCCAAGTAAGGCCACCGTGAGCGGAAGAGAAACCAAACAGCACATCATAAAGTAGGGTTGCTTCTCTGAGCTCCCTGGTGACGTCATGAGGGTGGACCTCTGTAATCCACATAGTATGTGTCCAATGATTGGTTATACCCAGGCCCCGCCTATCAGATGACGTCACCTAGGTACTTCAACGCAGCAACCCTATCTTATGTTCTGTTAGGACCGTTTTCCGCTCAGAGTCGCATTTCAGCAGGATGAAGGCGCCTTCATTTCACATAATCCAGCGAGGCCAAACAAGGCCACCATGAGCGGAAGAGGAATCAAACAGCACAACATAAGGTAAGGTTCCTACTCTGAGGTACCCAGGTAACGTCATGAGAAAGACGGGGTTCGGAACCCACAAATTATCTGATCAATGATTGGTCGGTCAATTCCAATCCCCACCTATCAGATGACGTCATCCGGCTACTTCAACGCAGCAACCCTACCTTATGTTCTCCTGTTTGGACCGTCTTCCGCCCAGAGTCACATTTTAGCAGTTGACCGAGCTTATTAAGAGTCTACATTCACATGAATGAGCCAGCGAGGCCAAGAAAGGCGACGTAAGGGGGGGAGAAACCAAACAGGACATCATAAGGTAGGGTTGCTACTCTGAGATCCCGAGTGACGTCATGAGAAGAGCTGGGCTTTGAACACATAAATTATCTGATCAATGATTGGTCGGTAAGTTCCAAACCCCACCTATCAGATGACGTCTTCCGAATACTTCAACACACCAACCCTACCTTATGTTCTCCTTTTTTGACCGTCTTCCGCCCATAGTCGCATTGCAGTAGTTGACCGAGCTTATTAAAGAGTCGATATTCACATGTATGAGCGAGCCAACGAGGCCAAGAAAGGCCACCTTGAGCGGAAGAGAAACCAAACAGGACATCATAAGGTAGGAAGGTAGGGTTGCTACTCTGAGTTGCCCGAGTGACGTCATGAGAAGGGCGGGCTGTTGTATATACAAACAATCTGATCAATGATTGGTCGGTCATGCCCAAGAGCCACCTATCATATGACGTCATCCGGGTACATCAATGCACCAACCCGACCTTATGCTCTGTTTGGAGCGTCTTCTGCTCAGTGTCGCATTTCAGCATTTTCCCGGGCTTTATTATTATTATCATTGTTATTATTATTACCATAAGGAGCCTTCTAGCCAGCGAGGCCAAGAAAGGCCTCCTTGAGCGGAAGAGAAATCAAACAGGACAATATAAAGTAGGGTTGCTACTCTGAGTTGCCCGAGTGACGTCATGAGAAGGGCGGGATTTTGTACCTATAAGGCATCTGACCAATGATTGGTCATGTCCAAGCCCCACCTATGAAACGACGTCATCCGGCTACTTCAATAGAGCAACCCACCTTATGTTCTCCTATTTGTACCGTCTTCCGCCCAGAGTCGCATTTCAGCAGTTGACCGAGCTTATCAAAGAGTCAACATTCACATGATTGAGCAAATGAGGCCAATTAAGGCCACCGTGAGCGGAAGAGAAGCCAAACAGGACATCATAAGGTAGGGTTGCTACTCTGAGTTCCCGGGTGACGTCATGAAGGTGGAGCTCAGTAATCCACATAGTATATGTCCAATGATTGGTTATACCCAGGCCCCGCCTATCAGACGACGTTAGCTAGGTACTTCAACGCAGCAACCCTATCTTATGTTCTCCTGTTTAGACCGTCTTCCGCTCAGAGCCGCATTTCAGCAGGATAAAGGCGCCTTCATTTCACATAATCCAGCGAGGCCAAACAAGGCTACCGTTAGCGGAAGAGGAATCAAACAGCACAACATAAGGTAGGGTTGGTACTCTGAGGTACCCGGGTGACGTCATGAGAAAGGCGGGGTTCACAAACCATAAATTATCTGATCAATGATTGGTCGGTTAATTCCAATCCCCGCGTATCAGATAACGTCATCCGGCTACTTCAACGCTGCAACCCTACCTTATGTTCTCCTTTTTGGACCGTCTTCCGCCCAGAGTCGCATTTCAGCAGTTGACCGAGCTTATTAAAGTCAACAACATTCACATGAGCCAGCGAGGCCAAGAAAGACGTCGTAAGGGGGAGAGAAACCAAACAGAACATCATAAGGTAAGGTTGCTACTCTGAGTTCCCGGGTGACGTCATGAGAAGAGCTGAGCTTTGAACACATAAATTATCTGATTAATGATTGGTCGGTAAGTTCCAAACCCCACCTATCAGATGACGTTATCCGAATTCTTCAACACACCAACCTTACATTATGTTCTACTTTTTTGACCGTCTTCCGCCCATAGTCGCATTTCAGCAGTTGACCGAGCATATTAAAGAGTCGACATTCACATGTATGAGCGAGCCAACGATGCCAAGAAAGGCCAACTTGAGCGGAAGAGAAACCAAACAGGACATCATAAGGTAGGGTTGCTTCTCTGAGCTCCCGGGTGACATCATGAGAATGGCGTGACTCTGAACCCACAAATTATCTGATCAATGATTGGTCGATCAATCTCAAACCCCAACTATCAGACAACGTCAGCCGGCAACTTCAACGCAGCAACCCTATCTTATGTTCTCCTGTTTGGACCGTCTTCCGCATAGAGTCGCATTTCAGCAGGATATAGTCGCCGTCATTTCACATAATCCAGCGAGGCTAACTAAACAAGGCCACCGTTACCAGAAGAGGAACTAAACAGCACAACATAAGGTAGGGTTGCTACTCTGAGTTGCCCGAGTGACGTCATGAGAAGGGCGGGGTATTGTATATACAAACAATCAGATCAATGATTGGTCGATCATGCCCAAAAGCCACATATCATGTGACGTCATCCCTTTGTTCTGTTTGGAGCGTCTTCTGCTCATTGTCTCATTTCAGCATTTGCCCGAGCTTTATTATTATTATTATTGTTATTATTATTACCATAAGGAGTCTTCTAGCCAGCGAGGCCAAGAAAGGCCTCCTTGAGCGGAAGAGAAAGCAAACAGCACAATATAAAGTAGGATTGCTACTCTGAGTTGCCCGAGTAACGTCATGAGAAGGGCGGGATTTTGTACCTATAAGGCATCTGACCAATGATTGGTCATGTCAAAGCCCCAACTATGAAACGACGTCATCCGGCTACTTCAATAGAGCACCCACCTTATGTTCTCCTATTTGTACCGTCTTCCGCCCAGAGTCGCATTTCTACAGTTGACCAAGCTTATTAAAGAGAGAGTCAACATTCACATGAATGAGCCAACGAGGCCAAGAAAAGGCCACCGTGAGCGAAAGAAAAACTAAACAGCACATCATAAGGTAGAGTTGCTACTCTGAGCTCCGGGGGCATGTCATGAGAAGGGCGGGGCGCTGAACACACAAATTATCTGATCAATGATTGGTCGGTCAATCCCAAACCCCAACTATCAGATGACGTCAGCCGACTACTTCATTACAGCAACCCTAATTATGTTATTCGGTTTGGACCATCTTCCGCCAAGGGTCGCATTTCAGCAGTTGATCGAGCTTATCAAAGAGTCAACATTCACATGATTGAGCCAGTGAGGCCAATTAGGGCCACCGTGAGCGGAGGACAAACCAAACAGGACATCATAAGGTAGGGTTGCTACTCTCAGTTCCCGGGTGACGTCATGAAGGTGGAGCTCTGTAATCCACATAGTATTTGTCCAATGATTGGTTATACCCAGGCCCCGCATATCAGATGATGTCAGCCGACAACTTCAACGCAGCAATCCTATCTTATGTCCTCCTGATTAGACCGTCTTCCGCTCAGAGTCGCATTTCAGCAGGATAAAGGCGCCTTCATTTCATATAATCCAGCGAGGCCAAACAAGGCTACCGTGAGCGGAAGAGAAATCAAACAGCACAATATAAGGTAGGGTTGGTACTCTGAGGTACCGGGGTGACGTCATGAGAAAGGCGGGGTTCGGAACCCATGAATTATCTGATCAATTATTGGTCGGTCAATTCCAATCCCCACCTATCAGATAACGTCATCCGGCTACTTCAACGCAGCAACCCTACCTTATGTTCTCCTATTTGTACAGTCTTCCACCCAGAGTCGCATTTCAGCAGTTGACCGAGCTTATTAAAGAGTCAACATTCACATGAATGAGCTAGCGAGCCCAAGAAAACGACTTAAGGGGGAGAGAAACCAAACAGGACATCATAAGGTAGGGTTGCTACTCTGAGCTCCCGGGTGACGTCATGAGAAGAGCTGGGCCTTGAGCACATAAATTGTCTGATCAATGATTGGTCGGTAAGTTCCAAACACCACCTATCAGATGACGTCATCCGAATACTTCACCACACCAACCCTAAATTAGGTTCTCCTTTTTAGACCGTCTTCCGCCCATTGTCGCATTGCAGTAGTTGACCGAGCTTATTAAAGAGTCGACATTCACATGTATGAGCGAGCCAACGAGGCCAAGAAAGGCCACCGTGAGCGGAAGAGAAACCAAACAGCACATCATAAGTTAAGGTTGCTTCTCTGAGCTCCCGGATAATGTCATGAGAATGTCAAGGGAGGTACGCGAGTGCGGAACCCAGTGGTGAGATGACCATTCCTCCCACGGTTTGATCTGTTCCAGTCATTCCGCGGGTCCCCCAATCCCCATCTCAATCGATTACTTCCTTTGTGGCGGAGACTGTTGCTTATTTCGACGCATTACTACTCGTCCCCACAAGTACATCGTGGGGCGAGGACGTCCTACATGAAGCCCTTGAACACTTCCGTCAGGGTGACAGCCTCGCCGCAACCAGGGCAGTTGCAGAGCACGCATCACAGATGCTAAGCTCCTGCAACTCGCCCCAAGACCGCCCGAATCATGGTGGAGGTGGTTCAAGGCAGTCGGCGATCTCAGGCCGCGTACGCCGCGCGGAGGAGGCTCCTTTGCTTGGGAACCGGCTTAGAAGGGAGCAATACCGCAAAGTATAGAGACTCTATCGTGAGAATAGGTCTTTGGCTGCTGGACAGGTACTCAAAGGTGACTGGGAGGTACCGCCAATTTCGGTTGGGCCGGAACGCCTCAACCCCTTTTGGGAGGTTCTCTTCTCTCGACCATCTGAGTCGGACAAACGTTCCATTACCGACTTTGACTTAACACGTGAACAACTGGCAGAGATCATAACCTTAGACGAGGTAGCACACCACCTCAAAGCCACCAGAACATCTGCTCCTGGACCTGATGGAATGTCGACTCGGTTGCTGAAGTCCATTCCTCCGAGGGTTCTAGCCAAAATGTTCAACCTCTGGTTAGCTACGTCTGCGATGCCAGAGCCATTGAAGGCTAACAGAACGGTGCTGATACCTAAGGTCCCCAACCCAACCGAACCCAAGGACTACAGATCGATCACCATCACCTGTACCGTAGTCCGCCTGCTCCATAAGATCTTGAGCAGCCGCATCTCGAGCCTTGTCCAGATCGATGAGGCTCAAAAGGCATTCGTTCCAGTGGACGGATGCCTCGCGAACCTCACGATCTTGGATGCGATCGTCGGTCGTGAGCGGGCACACGCCCACGGTGTGCACCTGGCATTCCTCGACATGGCCAAAGCATTCGACAGTGTTAACCATAGCACTATCGAGCGAGCCATGTCGCGGAAGGGCAACCCTGCCCTCGTCAGAACATACATTATGTCGACGTACGACCGAGCCTTCACTAACATTGAAGGCAGCGACGGGATGTCGGAGAAGATTAATATGACTCGTGGGGTCAAACAGGGTGACCCATTATCACCGATTCTCTTCAACCTTGTGATTGACGAGGGAATCGCGAGGGTGAAGGAGACCGGTGTAGGGGTTAAGTTGGGAGACAAAACAGTATCAGCATTGGCTTTTGCCGATGATTTGGTTCTGGTTGCGCAGACGCCCACTGGCTTGCAGAAGGCAATGGACGTGATGGCTTCGACCCTCGCGGGGGGTGGGCTTCAGGTCAACCCTGGGAAGTGTCGCACCCTCAGCATGGAGGTCGACGGCAAGCGCAAGACTTGGTACGTCAATAAGAACAGGACGTTCCAAGTCTTGGGTAGCGCTGTCGGCTCCATCAACGCTGAGGACGAATACAAGTGCCTCGCGATTCTCGTCGGGGCCGGGGGTCGGCGTATGTCATATGGAGTTCTGCTAGAAGAGGGGCTCCGAAACATCACCAGGGCCCCTCTAAAACCTCAACAGCGGATTGCGTTGCTTGTGGAGCATCTGATGCCCAAGCTCATGCATCGACTGGTGTTGGGGGAAGTATATAAGACTCAGCGTGCATGGACAGGCAAGTGCGAGTAGCGGTCCGCCGCTGGCTGCGCCTAGCCCATGGCATGCCCTGTGCATTCTTCCACTCGACAGCTGGAGATGGTGGGCTGGGTATACCAGACTTTGTTTCAACCGTCCGGCTAAATAAACAAGCGCGGTTCGGAAAACTGCTCACCTCGACCGACCCAGTGATTCAGGCGGCGGTCTGGGAGCCTGCAGTGTTGAGCAAGCTGCAGCGCTGGTCTGGACCCGCATGCATTGCCGGTCGACAGGCGGGGAGTAAGTCCGAACGCCAGCACGTATGGAGGGCTAACCAGGTCAGCACCGTCGACGGTGCGGCTCTTGCTCCATCTACCACTGTGCCTCAGGTGAGCAGATGGGTGAACAGCGGGAACCGTTTCCTGTCCGGTGCCGACTACGTGAAGGCCGTCCAAGTGCGGATAGGCCCATTACCCACCCCTGCCAGGGCGTCCAGAGGCCGGCCCGAGTTCAACGGCCTCTGTGATACCTGCCAGAAGCCGGGTACGCCTCGTACATATGGCGGGAAGGTAAAACGGCACGACAACATCTGTGACTATTTGGCCGGGCGACTGAGACAAAGAGGTTTTGAGGTGTCCTGCGAGCCGCGCATTCCGATTCTGGGGTCCTTTAGGAAGCCGGACATCGTGACTTCCAAAGGCACAGAGGCCAACATAATTGACACTCAGGTCTCTGGGATTCACTTCCCGCTTTCAGCTGCACATCAGTACAAGTGCAGCTACTACCGTACCCCGGAAGTCTTACAAGGCATACGGGAATACACCGGGAAAGACATCGTGCACGTGTTTTCGGCCACCCTGAGTTGGCGAGGTGCATGGTGTCAGGAAAGCGTGAGTGCTCTCAGAGGGCTAGGGTTGACATACCGGGACCTTGAGGTGTGCAGTGTCAAAGCCCTAACCTGGACGCACTCCCTTCACAGGATGTGGTCCAAGAGCACAGGCTAATAGTCAGAGTCTGCCTCGAACATCTGGTGTCGGCCCACCGGGCAGGCGTAAGGTCATCTCCCCTTTGTCGGCTTAGGGTGTGCGGGATTAGGCTGTTCTCCCGTGGCCCCCACAGGCAGGTACCAGTTCCTGAGGGCGGGTTGTCGGGCGGGCGGTGGACGCCTTGGCAGGGTTGCCCATTGCTCCCGCGCGACGGCCGCACTGGAAGGTGAGCGGTGCTGGAAGGTCGCTGTGCCTAAGTCGGCATCCTAAGTCGCCGGACCCAACAGAGTCCGAAACATCATCTAACTGCCACCTTAAAACTTATCTCGAACTGTGCTATCAGCATTCTGGCCATATATAGTCTTCCCCTTACAGTATCCATACACTCTTTCCAATTAACAACTTCCTTCACTATCAATACGTAGCTTAGCCGACAGTTAAGACCTTCGAACAGTATATAGATCTTCCCCCATTGCACATTACTAACTGGCAATAGAGAGAAAAAAAAAATAAAGTATGGTTGCTACTCTGAGGTACCCGGGTGACGTCATGAGAAGGGCGGGGTTCTGAACCCACAAATTATCTGATCAATGATTGGTCGGTAAGTCCCAAGCCCCACCTATCAGAAAACGTCATCCAGGTACTTCAACACACCAAAACTATCTGATGTTTTGTTTGGACCGTCTTCTGCTCAGAGTCGCATTTCAGCATTTGCCCGAGCTTTTTTTATTATTATTATTATTACCATAAGGAGTCTTCTAGCCAGCAAGGCCTAGAAAGGCCTCCGTGAGCGGAAGAGGAACCAAACAGGACAACATAAGGTAAGGTTGCTACTCTGAGTTACCCGAATGACGTCATGATACGGGCGGGGTTTTGTATATACAAACTATCTGATCAATGATTGGTCGGTTATGTCCAAGCGCCACCTATCATATGACGTCATCCGGGCACTTCAACGCAGCAACCCTACCTTATGTTCTCCTGTTTGGACCGTCTTCCGCTCAGAGTGCCCTTTCTTTTCCCATAGTGTCGTCATTCAAATGAGCCAGCGAGGCTAGTAAAGGCTGAGCTACCAGGTGACGTCATGAGAAGGGCGGGGCTCTGAACCCACAAAATATCTGCCCAAAGATTTGGTAGGTCATGCCCAGGCCCCGCCTATCAGATGACGTCATCCGGGCACTTCAACGCAGCAACCCTACCTTATGTTCTCCTGTTTGGACCGTCTTCCGCCCAGACTCGCATTTCAGCAGTTGACCGACCTTATTAAAGAGTCAACATTCACATGAATGAGACAGTGAGGCCAAGAAAGGCCACCGTGAGCGGAAGAGAAACCAAACAGGACATCTTAAGGTAGGGTTGCTACTCTGAGGTACCCGGGTGACACGTCATGAGAAGGGCGGGGCTCAACCCGCAAATTATCTGATCAATGATTGGTCGGTAAGTCCCAAGCAACACCTATCAGATGACGTCATCCAGGTACTTCAACAAACCAAAACTATCTTATGTTTTGTTTGGACCATTTTCTGCTCAGAGTCGCATTTCAGCATTTGCCCGAGCTTTTTTTATTATCATTATTACCATAAGGAGTCTTCTAGCTAGCCAGGCCTAGAAAGGCCTCCGTGAGCGGAAAAGGAATCAAACAGCACAACATAAGGTAGGGTTGCTAGTCTGAGTTGCCCGAGTGACGCCATGAGAAGGGCGGGGTTTTGTATATACAAACAATCTGATCAATGATTGGTCGGTCATGCCCCAGCGCCACCTATCATATGACCTCATCCTGATACTTCAACACAGCAAGCCTACCTTATGTTCTGTTTGGACCGTCATCCGCTCAGAGTTGGGTTTCAGCAGTTGACCGAGCTTATTAAAGACAACATTCACATGAATGAGCCAGCGAGGCCAAGAAAGGCCACCGTGAGCGAAAGAGAGACCAAACAGGACATCATAAGGTAGGGTTGCTACTCTGAGCTCCCGGGTGACGTCATGAGGGAGGAGCTCTGTAATCCACAAAGTATCCGTCCAATGATTGGTTATACCTAGGCCCGTCTATCAGATGACGTGAGCCGGGTACTTCAATGCAGCAACACTATCTCATGTTTTCTTTTTTGGACCGTCTTCCGCTCAGAGTCGCATTTCAGCAGGATAAAGCCGTCGTCATTTCAGATAAGCCAGCAAGGCCAAACAAGGCCACCGTGACCGGAAGAGGAACCAAATAGCACAACATACTATGTGGCTTACGGAGCTCCACCTCATGACGTCACCCGGGAACTCAGAATACAACTCTACCTTATGATGTCCTGTTTGGTTTCTCTTAGGCTCACGGTGGCCTTTCATGGCCTCACTGGCCCATTCATGTGAATGTCGACTCTTTAATAAGCTCGGTCGACTGCTGCAATGCGATTATGGACGAAAGACGGTGCAAAAAGGAGAACATAAGGTAGGGTTGGTGTGTTGAAGTACCCTGAAGACGTCATCTGATAGGTGGGGTTTCGAACTTACCAACCAACCATTGATCAGATAATTTGTGTGTTTAGAGCCCCGCTCATCTCATGACGTCATCCGGGAGCTCAGAGTAGCAACTCTAACTTATGATGTCCTGTTTGGTTTCTCTTCCCCTCACGTCGTCTTTCTTTGCCTCGCTGGCTCATTCATGCAAATGTTGACTCTTTAATAAGATCGGTCAACTGCTGAAATGCGAATTTGGGAGGAAGACGGTCCAAATAGGAGAACATAAGGGAGGGTTGCTGCGTTGAAGTATGCGGATGACGTCGTCTGATGGGTGGGGCTTCGACATGACCAATCAATTGCTTAGATGGTTTATAGGTACAAAATCCCACCCTTCTCATGACGTCACTCGGGCAACTCAGAGTAGCAACCCTACCTTATGTTGTGCTGTTTGGTTCCTCTTCCGGTCACGGTGGCCTTGTTTAGTTAGCCTAACTGGATTATGTAAAATGACGGCGGCTTTATCCTGCTGAAATGCGACTCTGAGCGGAAGACGGTTCAAACAGGAGAACATAAGATAGGGTTGCTTCGTTGAAGATGTCGGCTGGCGTCATCTGATAGGTGGGGTTTGGGATTAACCGACCAATCATTGATCAAATAATTTGTGGGTTCAGAGCCACGCCCTTCTCATGACATCATCCGGGAGCTCAGAGTAGCAACCCTACCTTATGATGTGCTGTTTGGTTTCTCCCCCCCTTACGTCGCCTTTCTTGGCCTCGCTGGCTCATTCATGTGAATGTTGACTCTTTAATAAGCTCGGTCAACTGCTGAAATGCGACTCTGGGCGGAAGACGGCCCAAATAGGAGAACATAAGGTAGGGTTGCTGCGTTGAAGTAGCCTGATGACGTTATCTGATAGGTGGGGAATGGAATTGACCGACCAATCATTAATCAGATAATTTATGGGTTCCGAACCCCGCGTTTCTCATGACGTCACCCGGGTACCTCAGAGTAGCAACCGTACCTTATATTGTGCTGTTTGATTCCTCTTCCGCTCACGGTAGCCTTGTTTGGCCTCGCTGGATTATGTGAAATGAAGGCGCCTTTATCCTGCTGAAATGCGACTCTGAGCGGAAGACGGTCCAAACAGGAGAACATAAGATAGGGTTTCTGCGTTGAAGTACCTGGCTGACGTCATCTGATAGGCGGGGCCTGGGTATAACCAATCATTGGACACATTCTATTTGGAATGCAGAGCTCCACCCTCATGACGTCACCCGGAAACACAGAGTAGCAACCCTACCTTATGATGTCCTGTTTGGTTTTTCTTCCGCTCACGGTGGCCTTAATTGTCCTCATTGGTTCAATCACGTGAATGTTGACTCTTTGATAAGCTCGGTCAACTGGTGAAATGCGACTCTGTGCGGAAGACGGTCCAAATATGAGAACATTATGAGAACATAAGGTAGGGTTGCTGAGTTGAACTATCCGGATGACGTCGTCTGATGGGTGGGGCTTGGACATGACCAATCGATTGGTCAGATGGTTTATCGCTACAAAATCCCGCCCTTCTCATGACGTCACTCGGGCAACTCAAAGTAGCAACCGTACCTTATGTTGTGCTGTTTGATTTCTCTTCCGCTCACGGAGGCCTTTCTTGGCCTCGCTGGCTAGAAGACTCCTTATGGTAATAAAAATAACAATAGTAATAATAATAAAGATCGGGTAATTGCTGAAATGCGACACTGAGCAGAAGACGCTCCAAACAGAACATAAGGATGACGTCACATGATAGGTGGCTCTTGGGCATGACCGACCAATCATTGATCAGATTGTTTGTATATACAATACCCCACATTTCTCATGACGTCACTCGGGCAACTCAGAGTAGCAACCCTTCCTTATGATGTGCTGTTTGGTTTCTCTTCCGCTCACGGTGGCCTTTCTTGGCCTCGTTGGCTCGCTCATACATGTGAATGTCGACTCTTTCTTTAATAAGCTAGGTCAACTACTGCAATGCGACTGCGGGCGGAAGACGGTGAAAAAGGAGAACATAAGGTACGGTTGGAGTGTTGAAGTATTCGGATGATGTCATCTGATAGGTGGGGTTTCGAACCTAACGACCAATCATTGATCAGAAAATTTATGTGCTCAAAGCCAAGCTCTTCTCATGACGTCATCCGGGAGCTCCGAGTAGCAACCCTACCTTATGATGTCCTGTTTGGTTTCTCTTCCGCTCATGGTGGCCTTACTTGGCCTCACTGGCTCAATTATGTGAATGTTGACTCTTTGATAAGCTGGTCAACTACTGAAATGCGACTCTAGGCGAAAGACGGTCCGAACAGGAGAACATAATTAGGGTTGTTGCAATGAAGTAGTCGGCTGACGTCATCTGATAGTTGGGGTTTGGGATTGACTGACCAATCATTGATCAGATAATTTGTGTGTTCAGCTCCCCGCCCTTCTCATGACATCACCCGGGAGCTCAGAGTAGCAACCGTATCTTACGATGTGCTGTTTGTTTTCTCTTCCGCTCACGGTGGCCTTTTCTTGGCCTCGTTGGCTCATTCATATGAATGTTGACTCATTCATTAAAAAGCTTGGTCAACTGCTGAAATGCGACTCTGGGCGGAAGACGGTACAAATAGGAGAACATAAGGTGGTTTGCTCTATTGAAGTAGCCAGATGACGTCTTTTCATAGGTGGGGCTTGGACATGACCAATCATTGGTCAGGTAGTTTATAGGTACAAAATCCCGCCCTTCTCATGACGTCACTCGGGCAACTCAGAGGAGCAACCCTAATTTATATTGTGCTGTTTGATATCTCTTCCGCTAGAGGCCTTTCTTGCCCTCGCTGGCTAGAAGACTCCCTATGGTAATAATAATAACAATAATAATAATAATAAAGCTCGGGCAAATGCTGAAATGCGACATTGAGCAGAAGACGCTCCAAACGGTACATAAGGATTACGTCACATGATAGGTGGCTCTTGGGCATGACCGACCAATCATTGATCAGATTGTTTGTATATACAATACCCCGCATTTCTCATGACGTCACTCGGGCAACTCAGAGAAGCAACCCTACCTTATGTTGTGCTGTTTGGCTCCTCTTCCGGTCACGGTGGCCTTGCTTAGTTTGCCTCGCTGGATTATGTGAAATGACTGCGGCTTTATCCTGCTGAAATGCGACTCTTAGCGGAAGACGGTCCAAACAGGAGAACATAAGATAGGGTTGCTGCATTGAAGTTGTCGGCTGACGTCATGTGATAGGTGGGGTTTGGGATAGACCGACCAATTATTGATCAGATAATTTGTGGGTTCAGAGCCCCGCCCTTCTCATGATATTATCCGGGAGCTCAGAGAAGCAACCCAACCTTATGATGTCCTGTTTGGTTTCTCTTCCGCTCACGGTGGCCTTTCTTGGCCTCGTTGTCTCGCTCATACATGTGAATGTTGACTCTTTAATAAGCTCGGTCAACTACTGCAATGCGACTATGGGCGGAAGACGGTGAAAAAGGAGAACATAAGGTACGGTTGGAGTGTTGAAGTATTCGGATGACGTCATCTGATAGGTGGGGCTTGGAACTTAACGACCAAGCATTGATCAGACAATTTATGTGTTCAAAGAATAGCTCTTCTCATGACGTCACCCGGGAGCTCAGAGTAGCAACCCTACCTTATGATGTCCTGTTTGGTTTCTCCTCCGCTCACGGTGGCCTTACTTGGCCTCACTGGTTCAATCATGTGAATGTTGACTCTTTGATAAGCTCGGTCAACTACTGAAATGCGACTCTGGGCGGAAGGTGGTCCGAACAGGAAAACATAATTAGGGTTGCTGCAATGAAGTAGTCGGCTGACGTCATCTGATAGGTGGGGTTTAGGATTGACCGACCAATCATTGATCAGATAATTTGTGTGTTCAGCACCCCGCCCTTCTCATGACATCGCCTGGGAGCTCAGAGTAGCAACCCTACCTTATGATGTGCTGTTTGGTTTCTCTTCCACTCACGGTGGCCTTTTCTTGGCCTCGTTGGCTCATTCATGTGAATGTTGACTCACTGTTTAATAAGCTCGGTGAACTGCTGAAATGCGACTCTGGGCGGAAGACGGTACAAATTGGAGAACATAAGGTGGGTTGCTCTATTGAAGTAGGCGAATGACGTCGTTTCATAGGTGGGGCTTGGACATGACCAATCATTCGTCAGATGCCTTATAGATGCCTTCATCTGATAGGTGGGGTTTGGGATTGACCGACCAATCATTGATCAGATAATTTGTGGGTTCAGAGCCCCGCCCTTCTCATGACATCACCCGGGAGCTCAGAGTAGCAACCCTACCTTATGATGTCCTGTTTGGTTTCTCTTTAATAAGCTCGGTCAACTGCTGAAATGCGACTGTGTGAGGAAGACGGTACAAATAGGAGAACATAAGGTGGGTTGCTCTATTAAAGTAGAAGGATGACGCCTTTTCATAGATGGGGTTTGGACATGACCAATCATTGGTCAGATGCCTTGTAGGTACAAAATCCCGACCTTCTCATGACGTCACTCGGGCAACTCAGAGTAGCAACCCTACTTTATATTGTGCTCTTTGATTTCTCTTCCGCTCACGGAGGCCTTTCTTGGCCTCGCTGGCTAGAAGACTCCTTATGGTAATAATAATAACCATAATAATAATAATAAAACTCGGTCAAATGCTGAATAGCGACACAGCAGAAGACTCTCCAAACAGAACATAAGGTAGGGTTGGTGCATTGAAGTACCCAGACGACGTCATATGATAGGTGGCGCTTGGGCATGACCGACCAATCATGTATCAGATTGCTTGTATATACAATACCCCGCCCTTTTCATGACGTCACTCGTGCAACTCAGAGTAGCAACCCTACCTTATGTTGTGCTGTTTGGTTCCTCTTCCGCTCACGGTGGCCTTGTTTGGCCTCCCTGGATTATGTAAAATGAAGGCGCCTTTATCCTGCTGAAATGCGACTCTGAGCGAAAGACAATCTGAACAGGAGAACATAAAATATGGTTGCTGCGTTGAAGTACCTGGCTGACGTCATCTGATAGACGGGGCCTGGGTATAACCAATCATTGGACACATACTATGTGGATTACAGAGCTCCACCCTCATGACGTCACCCAGGAACTCAGAGTAGCAACCCTACCTTATGATGTCCTGTTTGGTTTCTCTTCCGCTCACGGTGGCCTTTCTTGGCCTCGCTGGCTCATTCATGTGAATGTTGACTCTTTAATAAGCTCGGTCAACTGCTGAAATGCGACTCTGGGCGGAAGACGGTACAAATAGGAGAACATAAGGTGGGTTGCTTTATTGAAGTAGCTGGATGACGTCGTTTCATAGGTGGGGCTTGGACATGACCAATCATTGGTCAGATGCCTTATAGGTACAAAATCCCGCCCTTCTCATGACGTCACTCGGGCAACTCAGAGTAGCAACCCTACTTTATATTGTGCTGTTTGATTTCTCTTCCGCTCAGGAGGCCTTTCTTGGCCTCGCTGGCTAGAAGACTCCTTATGGTAATAATAATAACAATAATGATAATAATAAAGCTCGGGCAAATGCTGAAATGCGACACTGAGCAGAAGACGCTCCAAACAGAAAATAAGGATGACGTCACATGATAGGTGGTTCTTGTGCATGACCGACCAATCATTGATCAGATTGTTTGTATATACAATACCCCGCCCTTCTCATGACGTCACTCGGGCAACTCAGAGTAGCAACCCTACCTTATGTTGTGCTGTTTGATTTCTCTTCCGCTCACGGTGGCCTTTCTTGGCCTCACTGGCACATTCATGTGAATGTCGACTCTTTAATAAGCTCGGTCAACTACTGCAATGCGATTATGGGCGAAAGACGGTCCAAAAAGGAGAACATAATGTATGGTTGGTGTGTTGAAGTACCCGGAAGTCGTCATCTGGTAGGTGGGGTTTGGAACTTACCGACCAACCATTGATCAGAAAATTTGTGTGTTCAGAGCCCCGCTCTTCTCATGACGTCACCCGGGAGCTCAGAGTACCAACCCTACCTTATGATGTCCTGTTTGGTTTCTCTTCCCCTCACGTCTTTCTTTGCCTCGCTGGCTCATTCATGCAAATGTTGACTCTTTAGTAAGCCCCGTCAACTCCTGAAATACGAATTTGGGCGGAAGACTGTCCAAATAGAACATAAGGTAGGGTTCCTTCGTTGAAGTACCTGGCTGACGTCATCTGATAGGCGGGGCCTGGGTATAACCAATCATTGGACACATACTATGTGGATGACAGAGCTCCACCCTCATGACTTCACCCGGGTACTGAGAGTAGCAATCCTACCTTATGATGTGCTGTTTGGTTTCTCTTCCGCTCACGGTGGCCTTAATTGGCCTCATTGGCTCAATCATGTGAATGTTGACTCTTTGAAAGGCTCGGTCAACTGCTGAAATGTAACTCTTGGCGGAAGACGGTCCAAACAGGAGAACATAAGATAGGGTTGCTGTGTTGAAGTACACGGCTGACGTCATCTCATAGGCGTGGCCTGGGTACAACCAATCATTGGACACATACTATGTGGATTACGGAGCTCCACCCTCATGACGTCATTAAGGGAACTCAGAATACAACCCTACCTTATGAAGTCCTGTTGGTTTCTTCTTCCGCTCACTGTTGCCTTTCTTGGCCTCACTGGCCATTCATGTGAATGTCGGACTCATTAATAAGCTCAGTTAAATGTGCAGTGCGCTTATGGGCGAAAGACGGTCCAAAAAGGAGAACATAGTAGGGTTGGGTGTGTTGCAGTACCGGAAGGGACGTCATCTGGTAGGTGGGGTTTGGAACTTACCGACCAACATTGATTCAGAAAATTTGGTGTGTTCAGAGCCCGCTCTTCTCATGATACGCGTTCACCCGGGAGCTCAGAGTACCAACCCTACCTTATGATGTCATGGTTGGTTTCTCACTTTCCCCTCCGTCTTTCTTTGCCTCGTGGCTCCATTCATCCAATGTTGCTCTTTAGTAAGCCCCGTCAACTCCTGAAATACGAATTTGGGCGGAGGACTGTCCAAATAGGAAACATAAGGTAGGGTTCCTTTCATTGAAGTTACCTGGCTGACGTCATCTGATAGGCGGGGGCCTGGGTATTAACCGAATCATTGGAAACATACTAGGTGGATGATCACGACTCCTCCTCATGACTTCAACCCGGGTACTGAGAGTAGCAATCCTACCTGATGAATGTGCTGTTTGTTTCTCTCCGCCTCACGGTGGCCGTAATTGGCTCCATTGGTCAATCATTGTGAATGTTGACTCTTTGAAAGGCTCGGTCAACTGCTGAAAGGTAAACTTCTTGGCGGAAGACGGTCCTTACAGGAGAACATAAGGATAGGGTTGCCGGTGTTGAAGTACACGGTGACGTCATCTCATAGGCGTGGCCTGGGTACAACCAATCCTTGGACACATACGTTGTGGATCTACGGAGCTCCACCTCATGACGTCATTCAGGGAACTCAGAATTACAACCATACCTTATGATGTCTGTTTGGTTTCTCTCCGCTCCACTGGTGCCTTTCTTGGCCTCACTGCCCATTCATGTGAATGTCGGAATCTTTAATAGCTCAGTCAACTGGGCTGTGCGATATGGCGAAAAGACGTCCAATAAGGAGTACTATAAGGTGGGTTGGTGTGTTGAGAGTACCGGAGACTCATTGGTATGTGGGGTTTGGATCTTACCGACCATACATGATCAGATAATTTGTGTGTTCAGAGCCCCGCTCTTCTCATGAGTCCCCCGGAACCCAGGTATTAAAAACCCCTTTTTTTTCCTTATGATGTCCTTTTTGGGTTTTCTTTTTCCCGCTCAGGTTTGGCCCTTTATTTTGGCCTCTCGGGCCCTCAATCATGTGAATTTTGGATCTTTGAAAAGGGTCGGTCAACTACGAATGAAAATTTGGGCCGGAAGACGTCCGTCCCCCTGGAGAACAAAATTTTGGGTTTTGCTGAAATGAAGTAGTGGCTGATGTTTTATAGGTGGGGTGTGGGGTTTGGGCCCCGCCCATTTTTTTGGGATCAGAAAAATTTTTGTGTTCAGCCCCCACCCCTTCTTAACGACATCCCCCGGGAGCCCCAAAATTTAGCAACCCTACCTTATGATTTTGCTTTTTGGTTTCTTTATCCCTCAGGGGTGGCGTTTTTTTGGGCCCTTTCCTCGTTGGCTCTTTCAGGAAAAATGTTGATACTTTTTGATAAGTGGGTAACTGCTGAAATTGCGATTTGGGGCGGAAAAGGTCCCAAATAGGAGAAATAACGTAGGTTGCTCTTTTAAAAGTACCCGGATGACGTCGTTTATAGGTGGGGCTTGGAATGACCAATCTTTGGGTTTCATTTTCCTTATAGGTACAAAATCCCCCTTTCAGGGACGCCCTCGGGCAACTCAGAGTAGAAACCCCTACTTTAATTGTGTTTTTGATTTTCTTCCGCTCACGGGGCCTTTTTTGGCCCTCGCTGGCTAGAAAAAACCTTATGGTAAAAATAATAACAATAATAAAAATAATAAAGCTCGGGCAAATGTAAAAATGCGACACTGAGCAGAAGACGCTCCAAACAAAAATAAGGGGTCGGTTGGTGCTTTGAATACCGGGGAGGGACGTCATATGATAGGTGGCTCTTGGGCAAAAACCGACAAATCATTGATCAGTTTGGTTTGTTACAAATTTACCTCGCCCTTTTCATGACGTCATGGGGCAATTTCAGAGTAGAACCCCTTACCTTATGTTGTCCTTTTTGGGTTTTCCTCTTCCGCTCACGGGGGCCCTTTTTTTGGCCTCGGGGGATTTTTTAAAATTTGACCCTTTTTTAATCCTGGCCCGGGAAATGGGACCTGGGGGGAAAGGGACGGCCCAAACGGGAAAAAATTGGGTTTTCGAAATGAAGAAGTGGGCCCGACGTCATTTGATAGGTGGATTTTTGGTTTAAAAACGACCAATCATTGATCAGATGTTTTGTGGTTTAGAGCCCCGCTTTTTCTTTTGCTTTCTTTTCGGGAGTTCAGAAAACCCAACCCCTGCCTATGATGTGCTTTTTGGTTTTCTTCCGCTCAGGGGGGGCCCTTTTTCTTGGCCTCGTTGGCTCGCCCCTACATGTGAATGTCGAGTTTTAAATAAGCTCGGTCAACTTGAAATGCGATTTTGGGGGGGGAAGACGGTCATAAAAGGAGAAATAAGGTAGGGTTGAAGTGTTGAAGTATTCGGTGATTTCCATCTGATTGGGGGGGTTTTGGAACTTCCAAACCAATCATTGATCAAAAAATTTTATGTGTTCAAGGCCCAGCTCTTTCTTGATGTCCCCGGGAACTCAGATAGAAACCCTACCTTATGATTCCTTTTTGGGTTTTCTCCCCGGCTCAGGGTTTGGCCCTTTTTTTTGGGCCCTCTTTGGTCAATATGTGAATGTTCCCTTTTGATAAGCGGGGGTCAATTTACAAAAATGCGACTCTGGGGGAAAGGGACGGTCTAAACAGGAAAAAACTTTAATTGGGGTTTCTGCAATAAAAAGTAGTCGGCTGACGTCATTTTGATAGGGGGGGGTGTGGGGCTGCCCCACCAATCATTGATCAGATAATTTGGGTGTTCCGCGCCCCCCCCTTCTTATGACATCCCCGGGAGCTCAGAAATTGCAACCCTACCCTTTTGATTTTGCGGGTTTTGGGTTTTTCTTTCCCCTACGGTGGCCTTTTCTTGGCCCGTTGGCTCAATTAAAGTGAATGTTGACTTACTCTTTAAAAAGCTCGGGGCAACCCGCCGAAATGGACTCTGGGCGGAAGACCGGGGCAAATAGGGAAAAATAAGGTGGGTTGCTCTATTGAAAATATCCCGGGTTGGGCGTGTTTATAGGTGGGGTTGGACATGACCCAAACATTGGGGCAGTGCCTTATAGGTACAAAATCCCGCACTTTCATTACGTCACTCGGGAATCAGAGTAGGAACCCTATTTATATTGGCTGTTTATTTCTCTTCCGCTCACGGGGCCTTTTTTTGGCCTCGTGGCTAGAAGACTCCCTTTTGGAAAATTTTTAATAACCCAAAAATAATAAAAAAATAAAGTCGGGCAAATGCTGAAATGCGGGCGCCCCCCCTACCTTATGTTTTTTCTTTTTGGACCGTCTTCCCCACCCCCAAAATCGGGATTTTTCAGCAAATTGCCGAGTTATTAAAGAGCAACATTCCCAAGAATGGGCCCAAGTAGGCCAAGAAAGGCCCCCGTGAGCGGAAGAGGAATCAAAAAGGGACAACATCGGTAGGGTTGGTATCTGAGTTGCCCCAAATGGGCGCCTGGGAAAAGGGGGGGGTTTTGTACCCCTAAACCATCTGACCAAACGATTGGTCTGTCCAAGGGCCCCCCCTATCGGACGACCCTCATTCGGTACTTCAACGCCCGCAACCCACCCTTTGGTTCTCCTATGTGGACCGTTTTTTTACCCAGAGTCCCCCAACAAACAGTTGACCGAGCTTATTAAAGAGTCAACAATTTCCCTTTTTAAAAAAGAGCCAGTGAGGCCAAGAAAGGCCCCCGTGAGGGAAGAGAAACAAAAGGGGGAACATAAAGGGAGGGTTTCTACTTGGGGCCCCCCAGGGGCCCTATGAGGGTGGATCTTTGTAATCCACATAGTATCTGTCCAATGATTGGTTATACCCAGCCCCAACTATCAGATGACGTTCTGCCAGGTACTTCCAAACGCTACAACCCTATCTTATGTTTTTCTCCCTGTTTGGACGTCTTTCGCTCAAGATTCGCCATTTCAGAAGGATAAAGCCGCCGTCATTTCACATAATCCAGCGAGCTGCTAACTAAATACCAAGGCCACGTGGACCCGGAAAGAGGAAGCAAACAGCACAACATAAGGTAGGGTTGCTACTCTGAGTTGCCCGACTGATGTCATGAGAAGGGCGGGGTATTGTATATAAAAACAATCTGATCAATGAATTGTCGGTCATGCCAAGAGCCACTATCATATGAACGTCATCCGGGTAATTCAATGCACCAACACGACCTTATGTTTCTGTTTTGGAATTTGGAGCTCTTCTGCCTCAGTGTCCACATTTTCAGTCATTTGCGCGTGCTTTATTATTATTATTATTGTTATTATTATTACCATAAGGAGTCTTCTAGCCAGCGAGGCAAGAAAGGCCACGGTGAGCGGAAGAGAAATCAAACAGCACAACATAAGGTAGGGTTGCTACTCTGAGTTGCCCGACTGATGTCATGAGAAGGGCGGGATTTTGTACCTCTAAACCATCTGACCAATCGATTGGTCATGTCCAAGCCCCACCTATCGGACGACGTCATTCGGCTACTTCAACGCAGCAACCCTACTTAGGTTCTCCTATGTGGACCGTTTACCACCCAGAGTCACATTTCAGCAGTTGACCGAGCTTATTAAAGAG